>NW_020837983.1:2434718-2489229 GCF_003676395.1 Aethalodelphis obliquidens
TCTTTCTTTCTTTCTTTCTTTCTTTCTTTCTTTCTTTCTTTCTTTCTCTCCCTCCAGCTGCATTGAGTCTTCATTGCTGCACCCAGGCTTTCTCTAGTTGCAGTGAGTGGGGACTACTCTCTGTTGTAGTGCACAGACCTCTCATTGTGGTGGCTTCTCTTGTTGCAGAGCACAGGCTCTAGGCACGTGGGCTTCAGTAGTTGTGGCTTGTGGGCTCTAGAGCGTAGGCTCACTAGTTGTGGCACACAGGCTTAGTTGCTGCATGGCATGTTGGATCTTCCTGGCCCAGGGCTCGAACCTGTGTCCCCTGCATTGGCAGGCAGACTCTTAATCACTGTGTCACCAGGTAAGTCCTACACCAACATTTTTAATACAAAGCAATTTTCTCTGAGACACCAGATTTGGGTGAAAATCAACTCATTGGAAACTCATGTAATAATTGCATTGGGAGTAAGTTCAAGTAAAATACTGATTATGAAATAAGAGACCAAGCTGTATCATAGGAAATATGAAACCAGTTCTTAGTTGCAACAAAAAGAATAAAATACCTAGGAATAAAACCTACCTAAGGAGGCAAAAGACCTGTGTGTAGAAAACTATAAGATACTGATGAAAGAAATCAAAGACAACACAGACAGATGGAGAGATATACTGCATTCTTGGATTGGAAGAATCAATATTTTGAAATGACTATACTACGTAAAGCAATCTACAATCTACTACTTAATGCAATCCCTATCAAATTACCAATGGCATTTTTTACAGAACTAGAACAAAAAATCTTAAAATTTGTATGGAGACAAAAAAGACACCGAATAGCCAAAGAGGTCTTGAGGGAAAAAAACGGAGCTGGAGGAATCAGACTCCCTGACTTCAGACTGTACTACAAAGCTACAGTAATCAAGACAATATGGTACTGGCACAAAAACAGAAATATAGATCAATGGAACAGGATAGGAAGCCCAGAGATAAACCCATGCACCTGTGGTCAACTAATCTATGACAAAGGAGGCAAGGATATACAATGGAGAAAAGACAGTCTCTTCAATAAGTGGTGCTGGGAAAACTGGACAGCTACATGTAAAATAATTAAATTAGAATACTCCCTAATACCATACACAAAAATAAATTCAAAATGATTAAAGACCTAAATGTAAGGCCAGACACTATAAAATTCTTAGAGGAAAACATAGGCAGAACACCCTTTGACATATATCACAGCAACATCTTTTTTGACCCACCTTCTAGAGTAATGGAAATAAAAATAAAAATAAATAAAGAAATGGGACCTAATGAAACTTCAAAGCTTTTGCACAACAAAGGAAACCATAAACAAGACGAAAAGCAATCCTCAGAATGGGAGAAAATATTTGCAAATGAAGCAACTGACAAAGGCTTAATCTGCAAAATATACAAACAGCACATGCAACTCAATATCAAAAAAACAAACAACACAGTCAAAAACTGGGCAGAAGACTAAACAGACATTTCTCCAAAGAAGACATACAGATTGCCAACAAACACATTAAAAGATTCTCAACATCACTAATTACTAGAGAAATGCTAATCAAAACTACAATGAGGTATCACCACACACTGGTCAGAATGGCCATCATCAAAAAAAAAAATCTACAAATAATAAATGATGGAGAGGGTGTGGAGAAAAGGGACCCCTCTTGCACTGTTGGTGGGAATGTAAATTGATGCAGCCACTATGGAAAACTGTATGGAATTTCCTTAAAAAACTAAAAATACAACTACCATATGACCCAACAATCCTGCTACTGGGCATATACCCAGAGAAAAACATAATTCAAAAAAACAGTTGCATTTGGAAGTATATAGCAGCACTATTTACAATAGCCAGGACATGGAAGCAACCTTAATGTCCATTGACAGATGAATGGATAAAGAAGATATGATACATATATACAGTGGAATATACTCAGCCATAAAAAGGAACAAAATTGGGTCATGTGGATGGACCTAGAGAGTGTCGTACAGGGTGAAGTAAGTCAGAAAGAGAAAACAAATATCGTATATTAACGCATATATGTGGAATCTAGAAAAATTGTATAGATGATCTTTTTGCAAAGCAGAAGTAGAGACACAGATGTAGAGATCACACATATGGATACCAAGGCGGAAAAGGGGGTGAGTGGGATGAATTAGGAAATTGCGATTGACATATATACACTACAGATACCATGTATGAAATAGATAACAAATGAGAACATATGTATAGCTCAGGGAAATCTACTCAATGCTCTGTGGTGACGTAAATGGGAAGGAAATCCAAAAAGAGGGGATATATGTGTACATATAGCTGATTCACTTTGCTGTACAGTAGAAAGTAACACAACATTGTAAAGGAACTATATTCCAATAAAAGTTAATTAACAAAAAGAAACTAGTTCTTGGTACATTGTAAGAGTAACCCCAAAGCCTGTGTTACACAGGCCCTTTTCCAGGGATGGTTTTTCCACCACTTTATCCTGGAGGTAGAGAAATATTGCTTGGAGGAGGAAGTCCCATTCAACATTCTTTTGCTGCTCAACAGTGCTCTGGGTCACCCTCCATTCATGGACAACTTTCATCCCAATATCAAAATAGTGCATCTGCCACCAAATACTATGTTGCTCATCCAACCTATGGGCCAGGGAGTTATTATAGCTACTTTCAAGAAGTATTATTTATGTCGCACTTTTTGTCAAGCAGTAAAGGTGAGTGACAAATGAGGAGCAACATTGCAAAAATTTTGTAAGGACTGTAACATATATGAGGCCATAGAAAACATTGACTTTGCTTGGTATGAGGTTACGGCTGTCACCATGAATTCGGCTTGGAAGAACCTTTGCCTGCAGTTTGTTCATGATTTTTGTGGATTTGAGAAGGTGGATGAGGAGTCCAAAGAGGTCTTCTGCAACGTAGTGATCCTCAGCGAGAAGATGGAGCAAGATCTGCAAGAGGACGACTTCATTGAACTCCCTGCCGCGTAACACGAGGAGCTTACTAATGAAGACCTGATGGAATTGGAGGCCCAGAGAAAGGACAAAGAGAGACAAGAGGAAGAAGTAACAGAAGAACTGAAGAGATTCATGATGCAGGAAATGGCAAGGGGATTTTCTTTATTTGAGGAGGCACTGTTAGTTTTTGAGGCACAGGACCCAAATGTAGAACAGTATACGAAGCTTACAGAGCTACTACCCAGATATCACTGGATCATTTTTTCAAGAGGGTAGATAGAATCGAATCCAGTAAGGAACTAGAACCTGTGCCTTCAATGTCAGGCATGATGAAATTGCACCTTGCCCTCCATCTCCTATTGTTAATAATCCTTCAGCTCTACCATTTCCCACCTCATCTCTCTCCTCCAGTCAGTAGCTCTTCTTTCTTGTTCACTTGATGCCAGCCCCTGTATGTCAGCTGTTGTACTGTACTACCGTACTTCTCAAGATATTGTACTGTAAGATTAAAAATGTTTTCTTTATTTTTTGGTATTTGTTTTTTATGTATTATTTATGAGAAAAGTATTATAAACCTATTACAGTACAGTACTATACAGCCGATTGTGTTGGTTGGGTACCTACACTAACTTTGTTGGACTTACGAACAAATTGGATTTACGAACGTGCTCTCGGAACTCATTCATATGTAGGGGACTTACTGTATGTATATATATGTATAAGTATATATATGGATATGGATATATGGATAATATAAGAAAAGAAGGAAATCCTGCCATTTGCAGGAATTCCTAAGAAAAGAAGGAAATCCTGCCATTTGCAACAACATGGATGGATCTTGAGCACCCTATGCTAAATGAAATAAGCCAGACAGATAGACAAATACTGTTTCACCTCACTTATACATAAAATCTAAAAAAAAAACAAAAAAACTCATAGAAAAAGAGATATATTTGTTCTTACCAAAGGCTGGGGTAATTGAATGAAGGTAGTTGAGAGGTACAAACTTCCAGTTGTAAGATAAATTAAAATTAGGGATGTAAAGTACAACATGATGACTATAGTTAACGCTGCTGTATGGTATATTTGAAAGTTGCTAAGAGTAAACCCTAAAAGTTCTTAACACAAGGGGAAAAAATTTGTAACTATATAAGGAGATGGATGTTTACTAAACGTACTGTGGTAATCATTTTGCAATATTTGTAATTCAGGTCATTATGTTGTACACCTTAAACTTTTACTGTGCTATATGTAATAATATCTCAATAAAACTAAAGAAAAAGAAAAGAAAACCCTATAGCCTCAGCAAATTATGAACACATTGGTTAGTTAAACACTTTTTTCTAACTTCATGCCAGTTTTTTTTTTTTTTCACAAATTGTTAAGTTTTGGCCAATATTCCACACAAGGAGCAGGTGGGCTCTTCCAACAATTGATGATTGTGACACACTCCATCATATTTTGAGAAATTCAGAGGTGTAGCAGAAGATTGACAATTCTTCAGCTGGTATCTACTTAGCCTTTGACTGTGGACAGAAACTGATCATGTATGAATTTACCTAGATTCATTGTTATTAATGTACAGACAGAATATCAAAATTTTTTAATTTAATTTTTATTTTATATTGAATTATAGTTTATTTACAATGTCATTTAGTTTGTAAAGTGATTCAGTTATACATATACATATAACCATTCTTTTTTAGATTCTTTTCCCATATAGGTTATTACAAAATATTGAGTAGATTTCCCAGTGCTATACAGTAGGTCCTTGTTGATTATTTTATATATAGTAGTGTGTATATGTTAACCCCAAACTCCTACTTTATCCCTCCCCCAACCTTTCCCCTTTGGTAACCATAAGTTTGTTTTCAAAGTCTGTGAGTCTATTTCTGTTTTGTAAATAAGTTCATTTGTATCATTTTTTTAGATTGAGATATGTAAAATGGTGATGGGTTTTGGCCTCCTTCTCTTTGCCTTGTACTTTAATGATTTGAAGGCAATACTTAAGAAGTAGGAACTACGGCCATGTACTATCAAATATAAAGAGCTAAACATTCTTCTCTATTTCACTGTTTTCAGATGGATAATCAAGTGATCTTGTACCACAATCTGTCATTTCAATTCTCATCAGGTTTGTTCTGATCAACTAGACAAATGTCTCCTTCATTGTACCTGTAGTTATATGCTGGCTCAAAGACAATGACCATCCTAGGTAGCTAAGAATAGTGATAAAAAGAGTAGTTGTTGGAGGAGGTCATCGACAGGACATGATCATCAGGTTGACCAGCAAACTGGATCCAGGCAATGAGTCTCCTCACTCCCTTTCCGCCCTTGGGATGTGTGTTCCACTTGCCTTCCCCACACTAGAAGCTGACCCAAGGACACAGTTCAGAGAGTAAAGTGTTGTTGAGGCTATCTGAACAGTATAGGTGACTGAACCTAACTAAGGCTTCTATACAAACTTTAAGATTCTGGTGCACATGTGCGGGAATCTACTCAGCCGCCCAAGACACCCTCCTAAGTAAGTTCCCTTGGTTGTTAAACCTGCTACCTACCAACCTGGAGTGGACTGCATCTTTCTTTAAAGTCTCCTTGCCCTCTGTGTACAAGTACAAAGGCCAATTTACAAACAGTAGTTGGGTTTCCACGTGATTTTCATAAAAAAAGAGTGAGACAAAATCAATTATTCTAAGACCAAAATAATCATTTTTGACAGGTGGACTCTAATATTTAATTAGCAAGTATCTGTCAATTCTCCACATGGAATCAAATCATTCCATATTCCTGGGTTACGTTTTTCTCACTAATCTTTATCTGATTTTTATAAGAAGCTAAATTGTTTTAAATTAGTTAACCTGTATTTCACTGAAACTTTTTAGCTACCACAGACAGTTGGCAATGGTTCATTTGAAAATAGTTCAAAATAAAAGGGTATAGTTGTGCTCTATAGAATTGGACTTTGGGAACTCAGTCACCCATGGGCATAAAAGTTCAAGTGGACCAAGAACTTTTTCTGCATAAAACCTGTAGCCAGTACTTCAGACCACCTTAATATCAATATTAGGGGCATGGCACTAATCTTTATTTTAACTATTCTACCCTTCCTTTGACCCATTTATCTACTTATTGTATGTAGTTGCAAGTTGTCAGTTTTTTCAAGCCATGACCTCAAACACTTTTTGTACAAAGTGGGTAATAATAAAAATGATAATAATAATAAGAGCTACTAACAACAACAATAAATTTATAGCTTAGACTTTTGGAAGAGGCCCCCAGAGCTTACCCAGTTTAATAGCTGAGATCCAGGATAGGCAACTTAACTTTGTGGCAGGCTCAGGTGAAAATCTATGATTTTGATTCTCTGATTCTCTGTTTAATACTCTCTCCACTAACCCAGGTGTCTCTGATTTTTCAGGGCAATGGTTCCTGCTATCATCTCAAAAGCTAGAACCCTTCTATCCTCTGCCAGAATATCACTGGAAACCATGAAAGTAGGGATTCCCTTTCTCTCTCCCTGAAACTTTCACAAACCTGAAAATTTTCTAAACAAAAATTCCTGTTTGACATTATTCAGATAAACGCCAAAGTCCACATTTGGATTTTCAAGACAATATTGGTAAAAATATTTTATAATGCAGTGAAATGTTCACACCTTATTCAGTGTTTGCAGCTGCACTTACATAGACATTAGGAATCTCGGAGTTGTTTTAAGTATTCGTAGCTGGCAAGAGACAACAGGGGGAATCCAAAATTGAAGGATTAACTCTATCTAAGAGGCCATTATCAAAAGGAAACTCCTCTTATTCTTTGATAAAGACTTCCAAAGTGGACAACAGCCAAGAAAGCTTTTTTTTTCCCCCACCTCCTATCAAAGATTGCATCCCTCATTTTAAAAGTCTAATGACGCTGGCCTTTTTCTGGATCCATCTGTGCTATATCTGGACTCTCTGCCAAAGAGACTCAGGGTCTGGTTTTGTTCAATTGTACTTTGCTCTGTGCTCTCTTTTTATATATCCTTTAAATAGTTATTTTGACCATAGTTCTCATCGAACAAAAGATGTCTATCTTTTATCATTTGGAGATATTGAAAGGAATGTTTCTTCTCTCCCTGCCTCTCAAAGCATTTACAGTCATTATACAACGAGAAGAGAAATTCCACAGAGACCAACTACCATAAACATGTGCAGGTTAAGGATATGTGAACATATTTTATATTTGATATATTTAGTTTCAATATCTGAAAGGGCTCAAGTAAATTTATGATGTTCTATTGCAAGCTATGTGATTTTTATAGACTCCAGGGGAAACATATTCTAACTCTTGTTTCTTCATATCAAATGTATATTGAACAAAAGATAGTTTGCCTTCTAAAGGCACCTAGTCAGACTGAAAGTCTAAGTATTTAAGCTCTTTTTGAAGTATATTTTGATGTTTGAAAATGCATTCTTTTTGCATAGGTCATTTCTGTCACAAGGGCAAACATAGATAGAAATACCATCCACAGTTTTAATATCAGTCCTAAAGTATAATTATTATGCGATTTGAAAATGCAGCCTGTCATGACCTGGAGCTTAGGAATGGTGAAATGAGTGACCCTGGAGCTGGTGTAGTCAATTGTGCTCACATGACCTCATCCTAGGACAGGGGTGGAGATGGCAATGCTGAAGGCAAGGGGAGGAGGTAAGCAGAAGACCACACAGATGCAGTCCCTGCTGATGGTGGTTGATCAGAAGCATTGAGCATATTGCAAGGATGTTAAGAGAGCTGTCTCTGGTCAACCTGTGTGGGTTTGGACCCCAGCTCCAGAAGTGTACAGATGTGTTTTCTTAAGCAAGTTCTTTAACCTCTCCAGGCGTCAGTAGCTTAATCTGTAAAGTAGGAAAACAACAGTTGTCACTTCATAGCATTGTTGAGATTTAATAAGATGATGTACATAAAGTGCTTATTCAAAGACATCCCTATAAAATAATGGTTAATAATGCAGACTCTAACCTCAGTGTAAGGTTTAAACATAAACACATCACATACTTTCTGTTTCTCTTTTAGTCTCAGTTTCCTCTTTGGGAATATGGAGGTAATAAATACTAGGAGCATTGTTGTGCGGATTACATTAGTTAATTCATATGCTTATAGAAGTGCCTAATGCATGATAAATGCTCAAATATATTAGCTGTTATTATTAGAGTTCCTAAAAATGTTACTTGGAAAGCATCCAGGGCCAAATAAACAGTGTTTACTTTCAATTGTTTGCTTATCTAGTTCCCACAGCAAAAGGAGAGAGAAATATTCCCCCCTTATTTCTCTTCTGTTCTAAACCCATTTGTTTTTCTCCCAGAAGAAAGGAGGTGTACTTGTTTGGCTGTGGAAAATGGGGAGGGGTGCACATTAGGTTTGCATCCTGACTCATCCTGCCCCATATGTCTATCAATACCTCCAGGATGGGGTGTGCATTGCCCTGCAAGCTGTGAAATCAGATGGCTTCAGGCACATGCTTTTTCCTGAGTGGAATCATGAAGGACTCTCCTTTGCCTGGTCTGAATTTAAGAGGTCTTAGAGTTTCATCTTTATTCATGGACTCAACAGGTGTGGCCTCCACTGCTAGTGAGCAGTCATCTGTGGCTCGGCACTTGACAAAGGTGATTTTACTGTATGATGAATCTTATTGAATGTTACAGCTAAGAACTCTATTGTCTGTCAGTGGATAGGGTTTGAGGTACAGCCATGTGTACCAGTCCTGAGATGAAACAATGCTGGATTGTATGTTATCAGTTTCATAAAGCATACGCTTGCTGTCAATAATGTTTATTCTTGGGCTTCCCTGGTGGCGCAGTGGTTGAGAGTCCGCCTGCCGATGCAGGGGACATGAGTTTCTGCCCCGGTCCAGGAAGATCCGACATGCCGCAGAGCGGCTGGGCCCGTGAGCCATGGCCGCTCAGCCTGCGCATCCGGAGCCTGTGCTCCGCAGCGGGAGAGGCCACAACAGTGAGAGGCCCACGTACCGCAAAAAAAAAAAAAAAAAAAAAAAAAAAAAGTTCATTCTTTAAAAAATACATATGTTTGACAATACGGTTCTTTGAGTTGTGGCATATTAAGCCCTTGAACTCACAGATGCAGTTTTATCAACATGATGATCATCTTACACGAATGTTAGCCTTTCTCACTCATCACCCAAGGACATCCTGAAACAGCAAGTCTGAATATGTGTAAGGAGGGACTGAGGTGGATCAAATCAGGAGAGAGGGAGGGGTGCAGAAAGTGGCGTGGAGCTAGATTTAGGTAGAAAATAATTTCCTAAAAAACTTTTACTCTTATTGAGGTTCGTAATCCATAAAATTTGACCTTATTTCCAGAGAAAAAGGATCCGTGATCTTGTGAATTTGAGTGTCTGTAAATTTTTTCCCAAGCTTCTCAGCAGCAAAACTTGTTCTTTGGCCAATTGTAACTGCTATTTTGCCATGGTAAGAGAACTTTCCATGTATCTACTTTACTGCATGTCTTTCCAGGGTAGGAATGCAGCACAAGACTCTACATTAACTGAGAAATCAGATGGTAAAAGAATCACTTTGGCCATTCTCTGTGTGAACATTTTTTGATGATAAAATAAGTAATTCCATATGTAGATGAATTGTTAGTATTCAATTCCTATTTCTCTTGTAATGTCCTTGGTCTTTTGTCTTTTGAATCAATTAGGTCAGTTGCAAGAGAATAAAAAAAGAAAAAGAAAGAAAGAGAAACAGACCACAGTTTAAGTCAAAACACGATAATACTGTCCCCTCAACATATGGTGTTTACAGATCTTAAAAACAGAATCAGGAGGAATGTTTCAGATTAGAAGGGATTTTTCCACATCGGGAGTGGTTTTAATTTGTAAGCTTTTTAAATTTTTGGTCTTGGAGTAGTTCTTACTACAGTCAATAAACTGGTTAGTGAAATGAAGGTAAAATATTATAATTATTTCATTAAATAAGATTTGTATGTCCCCATTAGAGACAAATAATTGTTTACATGTAATAATTGCATAAAACAATTGTTTGGCTATGGAAAATAATTCAAATAATTGCATATAATTGTTTTTTATTTCATAAGTACATAAATATCCTCCATATATATATTCTCCATATATATATTCCACACCTCTTTTAAGACACAATGTGATGTGAGAAGTTGTGAAATAGAGCCAGCTAGAAAATATTTGCTCTGAGCCACAGCAACATGGCTTTTTTTTTTTTAACATCTTTATTGGAGTATAATTGCTTTACACTGGTGTGTTAGTTTCTGCTTTTTAAAAAGAGAAACAGTTATACATATATATATGTCCCCATATCTCTTCCCTCTTGCATCTCCCTCCCTCCACCATCCCTATCCCATCCTTCTAGGTGGTCACAAAGAACCAAGCTGATCTCCCTGTGCTATGTGGCTGCTTCCCACTAGCTATCTATTTTGCATTGGGTAGTGTATATATGTCCATGCCACTCTCTCACTTTGTCCCAGTTTACTCTTCCCCCTCCCCATATCCTCAAGTCCATTCTCTAGTAGGTTTGTGTCTTTATTCCTGTCTTGCACCTAGGTTCTTCATGAACTTTTTTCTTTTAGATTCCATATATATGTGTTAGCATATGGAATTCGTTTCTCTCTTTCTGACTTACTTCACTCTGTATGACAGACTCTAGGTCTATCTACCTCACTACAAATAACTCAATTTTGTTTCTTTTTATGGCTGAGTAATATTCCATTGTATATATGTGCCACATCTTCTTTATCCATTCATCTGTTGATGGACACTTAGGTGGCTTCCATGTTATGGCTACTGTAAATAGAGCTGCAATGAACATATTGGTACATGGCATTTTTGAATTATGATTTTCTCAGAGTATATGCCCAGTAGTGGGATCGCTGGATTGTATTGTAGTTCTATTTTTCATTTTTTAAGGAACGACCATACTGTTTTCCATAGTGGCTTTATCAATTTACATTCCCACCAGCAGTGCAAGAGAGTTTCCTTTTCTCCACACCCTCTCCAGCATTTATTGTTTGTAGATTTTTTGATGATGGCCATTCTGACTGGTGTGAGATGATATCTCATTGTAGTTTGGATTTGCATTTCTCTAATGATTAATGATGTTGAGCATGCTTTCATGTTTTTGTTGGCGATCTGTATATCTTCTTTGGAGAAATGTCTATTTAGGTCCTCTGCCCATTTTTGGATTGGGTTGTTGTTTTTTTGATATTGAACTGCATGAGCTGCTTGTAAATTTTGGAGATTATTCCTTTGTCAGTTGCTTCATTTGCAAATATTTTCTCCCATTCTGAGGGTTCTCTTTTTGTCTTATTTATGGTTTCCTTTGCTATGCAAAAGCTTTTAAGTTTCATTAGGTCCCACTTGGTTATTTTAGTTTTTATTTCCATTACTCTAGGAGGTGGGTCAAAAAGGATCTTGCTGTGATTTATGTCATAGAGTGTTCTGCCTATGTTTTCCTCTAAGAGTTTGATAGTGTCTGGCCTTACATTTAGGTCTTTAATCCATTTTGAGTTTATTTTTGTGTATGGTGTTAGGGAGTGTTCTAACTTCATTCTTTTACATGTAGCTGTCCAGTTTCCCCAGCATCACTTATTGAAGAGGCTGTCTTTTCTCCACTGTATGTTCTTGACTCCTTTATCAAAGATAAGGTGACCATATGTGCATGGGTTTATCTCTGGGCTTTCTAACCTCTTCCATTGATCTATATTTCTGTTTTTGTGCCAGTACTATACTGTCTTGATTACTGTAGCTTTGTAATATAGTCTGAAGTCACAGAGTCTGATTCCTCCAGCTCCATTTTTCATTCTTAACATGGCTTTGGCTATTCGGGGTCTTTTGTGTTTCCATACAAATTATGAAATTTTTTGTTCTAGTTCTGTGAAAAATGCCAGTGGTAGTTTGATACGGATTGCATTGAATCTGTAGATTGCTTTGGGTAGTAGAGTCATTTTCACAATGTTGATTCTTCCAATCAAAGAACATGGTATATCTCTCCATCTATTTGTATCATCATTAGTTTCTTTCAACAGTGTCTTATACGTTTCTGCATACAGGTCTTTTGTCTCTTTAGGTAGGTATATTCCTAGATATTTTACTCTTTTTGTGGCAGTGGTAAATGGAACTGTTTCCTTAATTTCTCTTTCAGATTTTTCATCATTATTGAATAAGAATGCCAGAGATTTCTGTGCATTAATTTTGTATCCTGCTACTTTACCAAATTCATTGATTAGCTCTAGTATTTTTCTGGTAGCATCTTTAGGATTCTCTATGTACAGTGTCACATCATCTGCAAAAAGTGACAGCTTTACTTCTTCTTTTCCTATTTGGATTCCTTTTATTTACTTTTCTTCTGTGATTGCTGTGGCTCAAACATCCAAAACTATGTTTAATAATAGTGGTGAGAGTGGGCAACCTTGCCTTCTTCCTGATCATAGTGGAAATGGTTTCAGTTTTTCACCATTGAGTATGATGTTGGCTGTGGGTTTGTCATATATGGCCTTTATTATGTTGAGAAAAGTTCCCTCTATGCCTACTTTCTGCAGGGTTTTTATCATAAATTGGTGTTGAATTTTGTTGAAAGCTTTCTCTACATCTATTGAGATGATCATATGTTTTTTCTCCTTCGGTTTGTTAATATGGTGTATCACGTTGATTGATAGTTTTCTTTCTTTGTCACATCTCTGTGTGGTTTTGGTTTCAGAGTGACGGTAGCCTCGTACAATGAGTTTGGGAGTGTTCTTCCCTCTGCTATATTTTGGAAGAGTTTGAGAAGGATAGGTGTTAGCTCTTCTCTAAATGTTTGATCGAACACACCTTTGAAGCCATCAGGTCCCAGACTTTTGTTTGTTGGAAGATTTTTAATCACAGTTTCAATTTCAGTGCTTGTGTTTGGTCTGTTCATATTTTCTATTTCTTCCTGGTTCAGTCTCGGAATGTTGTGCATTTCTAAGAATTTGTCCATTTCTTCCAGGTTGTCCATTTTATTGGCATATAGTTGCTTGTAGTAATCTCTCATGATCCTTTGTATTTCTGCAGTGTCAGTTGGTACTTCTTTTCCATTTCTAAATCTATTGATTTGAGTCTTCTCTCTTTTTTTCATGATTAATCTGGCTAATGCTTTATCAATTTTGTTTATCTTCTCGAAGAACAGCTTTTAGTTTTATTGATATTTGCTATCATTTCCTTCATTTCTTTTTCATTCATTTCTGCTCTGATCATTATGATTTCTTCCCTTCTGCTAACTTTGGGGTTTTTTGGTTCTTCTTTCTCTAATTGTTTTAGGTGTAATGTTAGGTTGTTTATTTGAGATGTTTCTTGTTTCTTAAGGTAGGATTGTATTGCTATAAACTTCCCTCTCAGAACTGCGTTTTCTGCATCCCATAGGTTTTGGGTCATTGTGTTTTCAATGTCATTTGTTTCTAGGTATTCTTTGATTTCCTCTTTGCTTTCTTCAGTGATATCTTAGTTATTAAATAGTATATTGTTTAGCCTCCATGTGTTTGTATTTTTTACAGATTTTTTCCTGTAATTGATATTAAGTCTCATATCACTGTGGTTGGAAAAGATACTTGATATGCTTTCAATTTTCTTAAATTTACCAAAGCTTGATTTGTGACCCAAAGTATGACCTATCCTAGAGAATGATCCATGAGCACCTGAGAAGAATGTGTATTCTGTTGTTTTTTGATGCAATGTCCTATAAATATCAATTAAGTCCATCTTGTTTAATGTATCATTTAAAGCTGTGTTTCCTTATTTATTTTCATTTTGGATGATCTGTCCATTGGTGAAAGTGGGCTGTTAAAATCCAGTACTATGATTTTGTACTGTTGATTTCCCCTTTTATGGCTGTTAGTATTTGCCTTAGGTATTCAGGTGCTTCTATGTTGGATGCATAAATATTTACAGTTTTTATGTCTTCCTCTTGGATTGATCCCTCGATCATTATGTAGTGTCCTTCTTTTCTCTTGTAATGGTCTTTGTTTTAAAGTCAATTTTTTCTGATATGAGAATTGCTACTCCAGCTTTCTTTTGATTTCATTTTGCATGGAATATCTTTTTCCATGTCCTCACTTTCAGTCTATATGTGTCCCTAGGTGTGCAGTGGGTCTCTTTAGACAGCATATATAGGCGTCTTGCTTTGGTATCCATTCAGGCAGGCTATGTCTTTTGGTTGGAGCATTTAATGCATTTACATTTAAGGTAATTATCGATATGTATGTTCCTATTACCATTTTCTTTAATTGTTTTGGCTTTGTTATTGTAGGCCTTTTCCTTCACTTGTGTTTCCTACCTAGAGAAGTTCCTTTATCATTTGTTATAAAGCTCGTTTGATGGTGTTGAATTCTCTTAGGTTTTGCTTGTCTGTAAAGGTTATAATTTCTCTGTCAAATCTGAATGAAATCCTTGCTGGGTAGAGTAATCTTGGTTGCAGGTTTTTCTCCTTCATCACTTTAAATAAGTCCTGCCACTCCCTTTTGGCTTGCAGGGTTTCTGCTGAAAGATCAGCTGTTTACCTTATTGGGATTCCATTGTGTGTTATTTGTTGTTTTTCCCTTGCTGCTTTTAATATTTTTTCTTTGTATTTAATTTTTGATAGTTTGATTAATATGTGTCTTGACGTTTTTCTCCTCTGATTTATCCTGTATGGGACTCTCTGTGCTTCCTGGACTTGATTAACTATTTCTTTTCCCATATTAGGGAAGTTTTCCACTCTAATCTCTTCAAATATTTTCTCAATCCCTTTCTTTTTCTCTTCTTCTTCTGGGATCTCTATAATTCGAATGTTGGTGCATTTAGTGTTGTCCCAGAGGTCGCTGAGACTGTCCTCAATTCTTTTCATTCTTTTTTCTTTATTCTGCTCTGCAGTCGTTATTTCCACCATTTTATCTTCCAGGTCACTTATCCGTTCTTCTGCCTCAGTTATTCTGCTATTGATCCTTTCTAGAGAATTTTTAATTGCATTTATTGTGTTGTTCACCACTGTTTGCTTGCTCTTTAGTTCTTCTAGGTCCTTGTTAAACGTTTCTTGTATTTTCTCCATTGTATTTCTAAGATTTTGGATCATCTTTACTATCATTATTCTGAATTCTTTTTCAGGTAGACTGCCTATTTCCTCTTCATTTGTTAGGTCTTGTGGGGTTTTGCCTTGCTCCTTCATCTGCTGTGAGTTTCTCTGTCTTCTCGTTTTGCTTAACTTACTGTGTCTGGGATCTCCTTTTCGTAGGCTGCAGGTTCATAGTTCCCATTGTTTTTGGTGTCTGTCCCCAGTGTCTAAGATTGGTTCAGTGGATTTTGTAGGTTTCCTGGTGGAGGGGACTAGTGTACATGGCTGACTTTTGTCTCCCAGGAAAGTCTGCCCTCTGTTCACACCCTCTTGGTGCAGACAGCCCAGGACAGATGTCATGAGCGGTTCTGCCAAGCCAGCCAGTGAGAACAGGCAGGCAGACATCTGCAGGTGGCGGCCAGAAGGGAATCAATGTTGGATGGTCACTGAAAGTCGATTGCACAGAGAGGCTGTTTCTCCAGCAGCAGAAGTTACCCTCTAAGAGCTCTTCAGGTCTACATAGGCAGAAGGCCAAGGGTGATATACACCGAACACTTAAGCTGTCCAAACAAGAGCCTGGTGTATATTAAAATCCCAAACACCTGAATCACATCTGATTCTAAGATTATAACAAGTTTCCACCTAAAGCTTCTGAGCACTTAGGAAGGACAATATTACCACAATAAAATCACATGTGGAGTTGTTAAAAGTCCCAATGGCTAGACTATACCCCAGACCAATTAAGTCAGAATCTTTGGTGGTGACTCCAAGCATCAATACCTATCTCTAAACTGCCCTTGCAGAAGGCAGGATGCAGACAGAAAGAACCACTTCTCAAAGTGCAAAGCTGCAGTGTTTTTATATGTGGTGAGTTGAGGGTGTGGAGACTGAGCTCTGGACACCCAAAATTAAAACTTAAATCAATGGCTATGGAGATGTCATCATTTCTTAAGAAATTGTCTTTCAAGGGAAAGAACATGTGGCTAAGAGTCTCAAGATCTAATTATTATACTAAAATTTGCCAGTCACTTCAACTGAGAACTTCAGTATCACAGTCTGTATAATAAGAGAGTTGGATAGAGTGATCTCCAATATCCTCCCATTCCTCCTATTTCTGTTGTCAAATGCTGGTTTAAAACTTTGTACAATCTATTCTTTTCTCTTTAAAACTGTTAATTGATTTTTTTTTCTGATGATTACAAAATAAGATTATCATAATTTTATATCTTAAAGCCTTTCTCCCACATTTCCACATAACATGTAATGGTAGATAAAACATTTTGAAATGCTTTATGTTCTGATCACTCCTATTTAATATTATATGGGAAATCATAACCAGTGCAACAAGGGAAGAAAAATAATTTTAAAAATTGGGAAAGAGAAATAAAACTTTTTAAAAAAATTTTAAGATGAATGATTGTCTATGTAGAAAATACTGAAGATTTAAAAAAAAACAAAGAAAGAAAGAAAGACTACTGGATCTAGTAAGTAAGTTTAGCAAGCTCTCAAGATATAAGATCAATGTTCAAATATCAGTTGTATTTTTATATTCAAGCACTGAAAAATTGCATGTTAAAATGTTTAAAGTACTATTTAAAAAAGCATCCAAAAATAAACTAGAAATAAATCTAACAAATTTGTATGTTAAATCTAACAAGATTTGTATGTTAAGACTACAAAACATTGGTGAGAGTAATTAAAAAAATATATGGTGTCCATGGTTTAGAAGGATCAATGTTTATAAAGATGCCAATTCTCCCCAAACTGATTGATAGAGTCAATAAAATTCCAATCAAAAACCCAGAAGCCTTTTGTAGAAACTGAAAAAATGATCCTACTATTTATATGAAAAAAGCAGAGGGCATAGAATAACCAAAATAATTTTTAAAACCCCAAAGTTTAATGATTCACACTACCGGATTCCAAGACTTAACTATAAAGCTTCAGTAATCAGTGCAGTGTGACAAGACACATTTAACTTTCAGGGTTAGATGGGAGCAGGAAGAGATGGATTAAAGAAGGCCACACCACATGTGCTCATTAATATGGGCAGGGACTCCACCCATGCACTGTACATATTTTTGTAAACAAAGTTTTATTGGAATACAACAATGTATGTCCATTTGCTTACATACTGTCTATGGCTGTTTTCACACCATAGTGTCAAAGTTGAGTAGTTGCAACAGAGTCAGAGACCAAATGGATAAGGTTGCCAGATTTGTATTTTAGTAAATAAAAATACAAGAAGCTCAGTCAAATTTGAATTTCAGATAAACCACAGAAAAATTTTATTATAAGTATGATCTGTGCAGTAATGTGGATATATTTATACTAAAAATTTATTTGTGGTTCATTTGAAATTCAAATTTAACTGGGTGCCATGTATTTTATCTCTATGTATAAATTTAAAGACTAAAATATTTACTATTTGGACCTTTATAGAAAATGTTTACCAACCCCTGATTTCAGGTAAGAAGGAAAACGTTTCTCAACAATTAATTAAATTGTCAACAAAATTATTTGAAATAGTTTTTCATTAAAAGAAGTTACAAAATTAACAAGGTGTAAATACATTTGGCTTTTTTTCAGTTACCAAGATTAAAATATGATACCTAAAGCTATAACAAGTTCACTATTTTTTTTCACCAGCTTCAGAACTTCCAGGAAACCCCTCTAAATATGAGGGTATACCATTATTTAAAGCAGTGGATCACAAACATGCACATCAGATTTACTTAGGGTGCATTTTAAAAATACAGATTCTTAGGCCCCAGCCCCCAAAATTATGATTCATTATATTTGAAATGGAAACAAGGAATTTTTTTTAAAGTTTTACAGATGATTTTTATGTACAGACTAGAGAACGGGTGACTTGTGCAGTGGTTTGCAAACTTTAATATGCATCAGGGCCTGCTGAAACACAGATTGCTGGGCCCTAACTCCAGAGATTTTGATTCAGTAAGTCTGAATGGGACTCAAGAGTGTCTAACAATTTTCCAAGTGATGCTAGTACATTCTGCTGGTCTGGAGACTTCATTTTGACAAAGAATGATTTAAAATTTTTCATGCAGCTAACTTATGATTTTCTTAAGTTCAGATCTAGATTTTAAACCTAGTATACAAAATAATGGAAGTCTAATGCCACAAAATGAATTGTATTGCTTGCTATTCCACCATAGTATTAATTTACCTAAAAAAGAAATGATAAAGTTTTTGTGTTTCAGACCATGCTTTGCTGTAACTCAGAAAGTCTCTAATCTTGTCAAAAAGTATTGAGAATGTGATCCAACCTTAAGTCTTAAATATGCCATTGAAAGCTTATTGTAAAAATAGAACTAACTACTAATAAACCAATTCAGCAAACTAATGAAATACTTAGGAATAAATTCAACCAAAGAAGTGAAGTTATACACTGAAAACTACAAATATGGAAAGAAATTAAAGATTTAAATCAATAGAAAGACATACCATGTTCATGGATTAGAAAGCTTAATATTGTTAAGATGGCAATACTCCACAAATTGATAAACTAGCAAATTTATCCTAAAATTTATGTGTAAATGCAAAGGAACCAGAATAGACAAAAAATCTTGAAAAGGAAGAACTGTGTTAGAGGGTTTACGTTTCCCAATTTCAAAACTTACTAGAAAGCTATGGTAAGCAAAAAAAAAAAAAAAAAAAAAAATGTACTAGCTTAAGAATAGACATATAGAACAATGGAATATAATTGAGAGTCCAGAAGTACACCTTCACATTTACAGCCAATTGCTTTCTGACAAATATGACAATAGTTTTTTCAACAAATGGTGCTAGGACTGCTAGATATTCACATGAAGAACAATGAAGTTGAACGCTTACCTTATACCATATATAAAAAATAACTCAATCTGGATTGAAGAACTAAGCCTAAGAGGTAAAAGTTATAAAAATATTAGAATGAAACTTAGGTATAAATCTTTGTAAACTTGGATTAAGCAATGGTTTCTTAGATGTCACGCCAAGAGCACAAACAACAAGAAAAAACTAAACTGGAAATCATCATAATTAAAAACTTCTGTGCTTCAAAGGACACTATTAAGAAAGTGAAAAAAGGAGGCAGAGTCAAGATGGTGGACTAGGAGGAGGCAGAGTTCCCTTCTCCGCACAACTAGGGCACCTACCAGGCACTAGTGGGGGACCACGAACACCTGAGGGGATGGAAGGAACCCCTAAACGACTGGGTAGGATGTGGCTGGAGATAGGGGATGAGAAGTAGAGGCAGGACAGGACCAGCACCGCTGAGGGGTTGCTGGGGGAAGAGAGGGGTTCCCACACCTGGAGGGGCCCACCCACAGTTAGGTGATCAACATGTCAATGGGGACGGAGGGTCCCTTGGGAGGGTGGAGGATCAGAAGGGAATGAGGCCAGGGTGCCCCTGCCCACTTGGGCCCAAGGGAGCCTGCTGAGGTCCTGGACCTGATTCTCTGCCCAGTGAGGTCCCCTCCAGCCACGTGAGTCCTGAGGGAGTAGTGGGGGAGGAAAAGTAAAGGCTGGCAAGATGGGACTGGTGCCTCTGAGGGGCAGCTGAGGGAGGTGAGGGGTTCCCATGCCCGGAGGGGCCCACCCACAGTTAGGGGATCAACAGGGATGGGGTAGGCCCTTGGGAGAGGGGAGAATTGGAAGGGAATGAAGCCATCTTTTCCCCTACCCACTTGGGCCCCAGAGAGCCTACTGAGATCCCAGGCCTAATCCTCTGCCCTCCAATGCTCCCTCCTGATGCGCTGAGCTGAAGCCCTGCCTCCGCAGCCCAACCCAGGTGCTTACCTCCAAACTCCACACTCCAGTCCCCCCTCCAGCCTTACTGCCTTTCTCAGCTGCATCATGTTTAATGTTGCCCCTGCTTAGGCCCTGCTCCCAAGGCCTTTTCTGGCCACGTGGGTCCTGAGCCTAGGCCCTGCCTCCACCTTAAACCCCATCCCACCTAAGCCCTGTCACCGCCTAAGTCCTGGCCCCACAGCCAAAGCATTTCTGACCTTTCTGGGTTTTTTTAGGTTTTTTTTAACATCTTTATTGGAGTATAATTGCTTTACAATGGTGTGTTAGTTTCTGTTTTACAACAAAATGAATCAGTTATATATATACATATGTTCCCATATCTCTTCCCTCTTGTGTCTCTCTCCCTCCCACCCTCCCTATTTGGTTCTGTTTTACTTTGTTGTTGTTGACTCATTTACCTCTTTATTTTTTCTAATAAATTTATATTTTTCTAATTTTATTTTATTTATATTTTATTATTGTTCTCCTCCTTTTGGCTTGTTCTCCCCTTTTTTTTTTCTTTTTTTTCTTTTTCTGTTGTGGTTCTGTTTTACTTTGTTGTAGTTGTTTCACCTATATTTTTATTTTTCCTAAGATATTTTCTATTTTTATTTCATGTTTTATTCTTTGTTATTGTACTCTCCTTTTTTTTTTTTTCTTTTGTCACACTGCATGGCTTGTGGAATCTTATTTCCTAGGCCAGGGGTCAGGCCTGAGCTCCTGTGGTGGGAGTGCCAAGTCCAAACCACTGCACTAACAGAGAAACTCAGACCCCAGGGAATATTAAACAGAGTGAGGTCTCCTGGAGTTTCTCAACTCAGCACCAAGGCCCAGCTCTTCCCAACTGCCTGCAAACTCCAGTGTTGGACAACTCAGGCCAAACAACCAGTAAGACAGGAACACAGCACCACCCAAGTAAAAAAAAATTATGTTACAAACAACGGAGCAAAGTAAAACCTACAAGACCAAATAAACAAAGAGAAAATAGGCAACCTAGCAGAAAAAGAATTCAGAGTAAAGATAGTAAACGTGATCCAAAATCTTGGAAATAAAATGGAGGCACGGATTGAGAAAATACAAGAGAAGTTTAACAAACACCTACAAGAACTAAAGAACAAATGGTGATGAACAACACAATAACTGAAATGAAAAATACACTAGAAGGAATCAATAGTAGAATAACTGAGGCAGAACAGCAAATAAGTGAGCTGGAAGATAGAATGGTGGAAATAATTGCTGAGGAGGAGAATCAAATAAAAAAAGAATGCAAAGAATTGAGGACAGTCTTGGAGACCTCTGAGACATTAAATGCACCAACATTTGAATTATAGGGGTCCCAGAAGAAGAAGAGAAAGAAAAACGGCCTGAGAAAATATTTGAAAAAAATTTTAAAATATCTGAAAATATTATATTCAAAAACTTCCCTAACATGGGAAAAGAAATAACCACCCAAGTCCAGGAAGTGCAGAGAGTCCCATACAGGATAAACCTAGGAAAAATACACCAAGACACATATTAATCAAACTAACAAAATTTAGTTCAATGAAAAAATATTAAAAGCAGCAAGGGAAAAGCAACAAATAACATACAATGGAATCCCCATAAGGTTATCAGCTGATTTTTCAGCAGAAATTCTGCAGGCCAGAAGGGAGTGGCAGGATATATTTAAAGTGATGAAAGGGAAAAACCTACAACCAAGCTTACTCTACCCAGTGAGGATCTCATTCAGATTCAATGGAAAAATCAAAAGCTTTACAGTCAAGCAAAAGCTAAGAGAATTCAGCACAACAAAACCAGCTTTACAAAAAATGTTACAGGAAATTCTCAAGGCAGGAAACACAAGAGAAGAAAAGGACCCACAAAAACAAACACAAATCAATTAAGAAAATGGTAATAGGAACATACATCTCAATAATTATCTTGAATGTAAATGGATTAAATGCTCCAACAAAAATACACAGACTGGCTCAATGGATACAAAAACAAGACCCATACATATGTTGTCTACAAGAAACCCACATCAGACCTAAGGACACATACAGGCTGAAAGTGAAGGGCTGGAAAAAGATATTCCATGCAAATGGAAATCAAAAGAAAGCTGGAGTAGCAATATTCATATCAGATAAAATACACTTTAAAATAAAGACTGTTACAAGAGATAAGGAAAGGGACTTCCTTGGTGGTGCAGTGGTTAGGAATCCACCTGCTAATGCAGGGAACACGTGTTCAATCCCTGGTCTGGGAAGATCTCACATGCCATGGAGCAACTAAGCCTGTGTGCCACAACTACTGAGTCTGTGCTCTAGAGCACGTGCCTACAGCCCATGCTCCACAACAAAAGAAGCCCCCGCACAGCAACGAAGAGTAACCCCCACTCGCCACAACTAGAGAAAGCCTGCGCACAGCAACAAAGACCAACTCAGACAAAAATTAAAATAAATAAAATAAAATAAATTTATTTAAAAAGGAGAGATATAAGGAATGACTCTACATAATGATCATGGGAATAATCCAAGAAGAAAGCATAACAGTTATAAATAATTATGCACCCAACATAGGAACACCTCAATACATAAGCAAATGCTAACAGCCATAAAAGGGGAAATCAACAGTAACACAATAATAGTGGGGGACTTTAACACCCAACTTACACCAATGGATAGATCATCCAGCTAGAAAATAAATAAGGAAACACAAGCTTTAAATGACACAGTAGACCAGATTGACTTAACTGATATTTGTAGGATATTCCACTGGAAGGAAAAAGAATACACTTTATTCTCAAGTGCACATGGAACATTCTCCACAATAGATCTCATTTTGGGTCACAAAACAAGACTTGGAAAATTTAAGAAAATTGAAATCATATCAAGCATCTTTTCCAACCACAAGGCTATGAGATTAGAAATAAATTACAGGGGAAAAATGTGAAAAACACAAACACATGAAAGCTAAACAGTGTGCTGCTAAATAACCAAGAGATCACTGAAGAAATCAAAGAAATAAAAAAACACCTAGAAACAAATGACAACAAAAACAAAACAATCCAAAGTCTATGGGATGCAGCAAAAGCAGTTCTAAGAGGGAAGTTCATAACAATTCAATCTCACCTCAAAAAACAAGAAAAATCTCAAATAAACAACCTAACTTTACACCTAACTCACCTACAAAAAGAAGAACAAAGAAATGCCAAAGTTAGTGTATGGAAATAAATCATAAAGATCAGAGCAGAAATAAATGAATTAGAAATGTAGAAAACAATAGGAAAGATCAATAAAACTAAAAGTTGGGGTTTCCCTGGTGGCACAGTGGTTGAGAGTCCACCTGCTGATGCAGGGGACACGGGTTCATGCCCCGGTTCAGGAAGATCCCACATGCCGTGGACCAGCTAGGCCCGTGAGCCATGACCGCTGAGGAAGTACAAAGGCTCATAAGAGACTACTACAAGCAACTATATGCCAAAAAAATGGACAGTCTGAAAGAAATGGACAAATTCTTAGAAAGGAACAACTTTCCAAGACTGAACCAGGAAGAATTAGAAAATATAAACAGAACAATCACAAGTAATGAAATTTATAGTGTATTTAAATTCTTGAAACAAACAAAAGTCCAGGACCAGTTGGCTTCACCAGCAAATTCTGACAAACATTTAAAGAACAGCTAACACCTCTCCTTCTCAAAATCTTCCAAAAAATTGCAGATGGAGGAATACTCTCAAACTCATTCTGTGAGGCCACCATCATCCTAATACCAAAACCTGACAAAGATATCACAAGAAAAGAAAATTATGGACCAATATCACTGATGAACATAGACATAAAATTATCAACAAAATACTAGCAAACAGAATCCAACAACACATTAAAAAGATCATACACCATAATCAAGTTTGATTTATCCCAGTTATGCAAGGATTCTTCAATATATGGAAATCAATCAATGTGCTACACCATATTAACAAATTAAAGAATAAAAACCATATGATCATCTCAATAGAGGCAAAAAAAGCTCTTGACAAAATTCAACACCCATTTATGATAAAAACTCTCCAGAAGTGGGCATAGAGGGAACCTACCTCAACATAATAAAGGCCAGTAATGACAAACCCACAGCCAACATCATTCTCAATGGTGAAAAACTGAAAGCATTTCCTCTAGATCAGGAACAAAACAAGGATGTCCATTCTCACCACTATTATTCAACATAGTATTGGAAGTCCTAGCCATGGCAATCAGAAAATAAAAAGAAGTAAAAGGAATCCAATTGGAAAAGAAGAATTAAAACTGTCACTGTTTGCAGATGACATGATACCATACATAGAAAACCCTAAAGATGCTACCAGAAAACTACTAGAATTAATCAATGAATTTGGTAAGGTTGCAGGTTGCAAAATTAATGCACAGAAATCTCTTGCATTCCTATACACTAACAACAACAAATCAGAAAGAGAAATTAAGGAAACAATCCCATTTACCACTGCAACAAAAAGAATAAAATACCTAGGAATAAACCTACCTTAGGAGGCAAAAGAACTGTACTCAGAAAACTATAAAACACTGATGAAAGAAACCAAAGATGACACAAACAGTTGGAAAGATATACAATGCTGCTGGATTGGAAGAATCAATATTGTGAAAATGACTATACTACCCAAAGCAATCTACAGATTCAGTGCAATCCCTATCAAATTACCAATGGCATTTTTCGCAGAATTAGAACAAAAAATTTTACCATTTTTATGGAAACACAAAAGACCCCGAATAGCCAAAGCCATCTTGAGAAAGAAGAATGCAGCTGGAGGAATCAGGACTCCCCAACTTCAAACAATAATATAAAGCTACAGAAATCAAGACAGTATGGTACTGGCACAAAAACAGAAATATAGATCAATGGTACAGGATAGAAAGCCCAGAGATAAACCCATGCACATGTGGTTACCTTATTTTTGATAAAGAGGCAAGAATATACAATGGAGATAAGACAGACTCTTTATTAAATGGTGCTGGGGAAACTGGACAACTACATGTAAAAGAATGAAAGTAGAACACTCCCTCACACCATACACAAAAATAAACACAAAATGGATTAAAGACCTAAATGTAAGACTGGATGCCATAAAACTCTTACAGGAAAACATAGGAAAAACACTTTGACATAAATCACAGCAAGATCTTCTATAATTCACCTTCTAAAGTAATGAAAATAAAAGTAAACAAATGGGGCCTAATGAAACTTAAAAGCATTTGCACAGCCTAGGAAATCATAAACAGGATGAAAAGACAACTCTCAGAATGGGAGAAAATATTTACAAATGAAGCAACTGACAAAGGATTAATCTCCAAAATATACAAGCAGCTCATGCAGCTCAATAACAAAAAAAACAAACAACCCAATACAAAAATGTGCAGAAGAGCTAAACAGACATTCTCCATAGAAGACATACAGAAAGGATGCTCAACATCACTAATCATTAGAGAAATGCAAATCAAAACTACAATGAGGTACCACCTCACACCAGTCAGAATGGCCTTCATCAAAAAATCTACAAACAATAAATGCTGGAGAAGGTGTGGAAAAAAGGGAACCCTCCTGCACTGTTGGTGGGAATGTAAATTTATACAGCCACTGTGGCGAACAGTAGGAAGGTTCCTTAAAATACTAAAAATAGAACTACCATATGACCCAGCAATACCACTACTGGGCATATACCCTGAGAAAAGCATAATTCAAAAAAAGTCACGTATCACAATGTTCATTGCAGCACTACTTACAATAGCCAGGACATGGAAGCAACCTAAGTGTCCATCGACAGATGAATGGATAAAGAAGATGTGGCACATATATACAATGGAATATTACTCAGCCATAAAAAGAAATGAAATTGAGTTATTTGTAGTGAGGAGGAGGGACCTAGAGTCTGTCATACAGAATGAAGTAAGTCACAAAGAGAAAATCAAATACTGTATGCAAACCAATATATATGGAATCTAAAAAAAAAAAATTTCTGATGAACCTAGGGGTAGGACAGGAATAAAGAAACAGATGTGGAGAATGGACTTGAGGACACAGGGAGAGGGAAGGGTAAGCTGGGACGAAGTGAAAGAATAACACTGACATATATACACTACTAAATGTAAAATAGATAGCTAGTGGGAAGCAGTTGTGTAACACAGGGAGATCATAAAAGGAAATGAAATTGGGTCATTTGTAGAGATGGACCTAGAGTCTAAATATCATATATTAACGCATATATGTGGAATCTAGAAAAATGGTACAGATGAAACTATTTGTAGGGCAGGAATAGAAATGCAGACATAGAAAATGGACGTGTGGACACAGTGGGGAAAGGGGAGCATGGGATGAATTGAGAGATTAGGTTTGACAAAAATACAATACCATGTGTAAAATAGATAGCTAATGGGAACCTGCTGTATAGCACAGGGAGCTCAGTTCAGTGCTCTCTGATGACCTAGATGGGTGGGATGATGGGAGAGGGAGGTCTAAGAGGAAGGAGATATATGTATACATATAGCTGATTCACTTCATTGTATAGCAGAAACTAACACAAATTGTAAAGCAATTATACTGCAATAAAATAAAAAACAGTGAACAGACAACTCACAGGAGAAACTTTTTGCAAATCATAAATCTGATAAGGGATTTGTATCTAGACTACATAAAGAGCTATAAAACTCAATAATAAAGAGTAAACCCAATTAAAAATAAGCAAAGGATCTGAATAGATAGCTCTCCGAAGAAGATATACAAATGTCTAAGATAGTGTAATTAACCAACATGGAAATAAAGATGAAAACCACAAGGAGATACCACCTCACAGCCACTAGGACGGCTATCATTACACACACACACGTAGACACACACAACAAACAGAGAGAAAATAATAAGTACCAGAGAGGATATAGAGAAATTGGAACACTTATGCATTGCTGATGGGAATGTAAAATGTTGCAGCCACTTTGGGAAACAGTCTGGTTGTTCCTTAAAAAGATTAAACATAAAGTTACTATATGATCCAGCAATTCCACTCCTATATATACACCCAAGATAAATTAAAATATATGTGCACACAAAAACTTGTACTCAAGTGTTCTTAGCAGCATTCTTCGTAATAGTGAAAAGGTGGAAACAACCCAAATGTCTATCAACTAATGAATGCAGTATACCTCTAAAATAGAACATTATTCATCAATAAAAATAAATTATTTATATAT
The DNA here is from genome assembly GCF_003676395.1 of Aethalodelphis obliquidens. Taxonomy (NCBI): domain Eukaryota; kingdom Metazoa; phylum Chordata; class Mammalia; order Artiodactyla; family Delphinidae; genus Aethalodelphis; species Aethalodelphis obliquidens. Next base: position 2,461,779 of record NW_020837983.1, read on the forward strand.
GCTACAACATGGTTGAACTTTGAAAACATTATACTAAGTTAAATAATCAGTGTTAAAGAACCACATATTGTACAATTCCATTTATATATAATGTACAGAATTAGAAAATCTATAGAAGCAGAAAATCAATCAGAGGTTGCCTACGGTTCTTAGGAGTATGGGAGGATTAAAGAGTGGTAGCTAAGGAGTCCAGGGTTTCTTTTTAGGCAATGAATATGTTCTAAAATTGATTGTGGTGATGGATGCACAACTGTGAATATACTGAAAGGTGCTGAATTTTACACTCAAAGAATGAATTGTATAGTATACTAATTATATTTCAATGAAGCTTTTAAAAGAAAATAGAACTAACTATGTTAAGGACACTGTTCTGAAATAAAATCTATTAGGCATTTTGAGATTTAGTTCCCAAATTCTATTTCTAATTCTCTTTGAAAACATGTTTTTAAATTTATATTGAGCTGAGTATTTCTTGCTTAATTTTGCAGTCTTCATAGCAAAACTACAGCACCACATATTTCCTCTGTTTGTGCAAATAACCAGCCTTTGCTTCAAATGAATGTTTCTATTAACACTATGCCTAATTATTGAAATTAAACATGTGCAATTATGAGCTTCTTCTCACTGCCTCTCAACCTATCTTTTCCTCCTGCTGGTTCACTCTTAGGGACCTTGGCTCACTGAAGCTTGCCAGGGACACTTATTTGTATGAACATGGCCTTAACTGGAAGTACTGTATCTAGTCTATCCTAAGAATTAAAATTTAAATACTTCTTTTCATCATCTTGATAAAAATCATATTTGTAATAAAACAAATAAGGAAAATTCCATTTAAAATAAAAAGCTCAGCTCCTGAAAGACTGCATTTTTAAGATAATCCTTTTTTATTTGATAAATATAAGCAAAATCCCAGAATCCCAAATCAACGTCCCAACACCAAAGTCATGGACTAAGGTGAGATTGTGTTTCCATGACAGAACATTTAAATTAAAAAAAAAGCTAGATAACTAATAATTTCAACTAACAAAATTGACACTTTCTGAAGTGTTGTGAGAGCATGTTTTCTCCTTTTTGTTTTCCTTTTTCTTTTTTTTTTTAAATCAAGGGTGGTATTATTATTATGATATTATTATTATTAACTATTATTATTATTATTTATTTATGGCTGTGTTGGGTCTTCGTTTCTGTGCGAGGGCTTTCTCTAGTTGTGGCAAGCGGGGGCCACTCTTCATTGCGGTGCGCGGGCCTCTCACTATCGCGGCCTCTCTTGTTGCGGAGCACAGGCTCCAGACGCTCAGGCTCAGTAATTGTAGCTCACGGCCCCAGTTGCTCCGCGGCATGTGGGATCCTCCCAGACCAGGGCGCGAACCCGCGTCCCCTGCATTGGCAGGCAGACTCCCAACCACTGCGCCACCAGGGAAGCCCCCTTGTTTTCCTTTTAATCGTTCAATGCATTAATCTACTTCCTTTTCAATACTTTATACTTCACACCATTTTTCAGTGTGCCACAAATCCCCAACCCTTACTCTCAAACATTGTATCAAGGCTATAATAATACTAGGGAGATTACCCATCATGACTAACTGGAAAATTGTTCTGATAGACACACTGCATAATCTTTGGAGGTTTCTACCAAGTAAAGCACACACCTCCCTTTGTAATAGGAAATATTGAGGTCAGTATATGGAAACCAGTACACGAGACAAAATATGATATTTTACATATTGAATTCTATAGGTATTCTACAATAAACATGTAAGAATTTAGTGAGATAATACATGTGAAGTGATACTATAAGTTACAAAGTATTAGACGAAGTTTAGGTAGTACTGGTAGTAGTAACAGTAATCATTTCTAAGAACATGTTCATTGTTACTTATTTGCAAAACTGCATGGTTTGAGAAACTCAAAACTAAAATGGCAATCTGTAAAGTTCCAGGGATAAAAATCAAATCAAATTTACTCATATTGACATTTTCCTAGAAAAGAAAATATATTGTATTTTTCAGCATAATTTGGTGTAAAAAGGTTCTGTTATTATTGAATCTATTGAGACCTAGGAGATCATCAATAAACAGTGCTAAGTAGGTTCAATCCCAAGGAAAACAGCCCAGCCTCTGCTAATGAGATTTCCATGCAATACCAGGCCAAATTTGATTTTATTTCATTCAGTGACTTCACAGCCTCTGAATAAGAGCTTCCTGTGAACTTCTGCAGTTTAATAACTGCAGAAGTTCTGCAGTTTAATAAAAGTTGATCAAAATGGGGTTTTTAAGTAAATGCTTCAAGCAAATTGAGAATGGATACCCTTTCTCTGTAATAATTGTTTTGTGGGAAAAGGTTTAGTATCTTAAGATTCAATTCTTTGGAGGAAGGAGAATCATTAATGGTAAGAACTAAGCCCCCCTGGATTTCAACTGATCCCTCTTTCTTCCCTATGAAATCATAGTTATGGATGATAGAGAATATTTTTTAAACTCCTTATTTTATAAAATAAAAGTAGAGCTGATTAGCAGCAATCTTGAGCCCCAAACTAAGAATTAGTTTCAAAATACTTTGAGGCCCATATACCCATATTTGTCTAGTATGTGCTAAAGAAAGAGTAGGTTGAGTAATTACCTGGCCAGAAATCTGTTCCTGTTTCTATTTTTTTAGCCAATTTTATAATTTGTTAAATGAAAATTTAAGTACTTATAATTTTTCTGAATTTTTTAATGAATCTCCAATGCTTTAGCTTTTAGAATTAATGGTTTCATTTTTATATTAAAGATCCTGAAAATGCTTGATCCACTACAGAGCTGTAAGAAAAACTTACAGCTAAAAGAATAGGCATGGGACCTGCACCTCTGGGAGGGAGCTGTGAAGGAGGAAAAGTTTCCACACACTAGGAAGCCCCTTCACTGGTGGAGACAGGCAGTGGGCAGGGTGAAACTTCAGAACCACAGAGGAGAAAGCAGCAACAGGGTTGCAAAGGGTAAAGCAGAGAGATTCCCACACAGAGGATCAGTGCAAACCAGCATTCACCAGCCTGAGACGCTTGTCTGCTCACCCACCAGGGTGGGTGGGGGCTGGGAGCTGAGACTTGGGCTTTGGAAGTCAGACCCCAGGGAGAAGACTGGGGTTGACTGTGTGAACACAGCCTGAAGGGGGTCAGTGCACCACAGCTAGCTGGGAGGGAGTCCAGGAAAAAGTCTGGACCTGCCTAAGAGGCAAGAGATCATTGTTTCAGGGTGCACAAGGAGAGGGGATTCCTTCCCTGTCTGCCCACAGAAGTCAGAGCGCCACCTAAATGAGCTCCAGAGATGGGCATGAGCCACAGCTATCAGCACAGACCTCAGAGATGGGCATGAAATGCTAATGCTGCTGCTGCAGACACCAAGAATCCTGTATGCAAACACAGGTCACTATCCATGCACCCACACACACACACACACACACCCCAGGAGCCTGCACAGAATTACACTGCCAGGGTCCTGTGATCCAGGGACAAGTTCCCTGGGAGAACACACGGTGCTCCTCAGCCTGTTGCAACATCATGTTGGCCTTTGCCACAGCAGGCTCACTCCATATTTCAATTATAACTACTATACCCCTCCCTCACCCTGGCATGAATGAGCAAGAGCCTCCTAATCAGCCCTGTTTTAACCCCATCCTGTCTGGGCAGAAACAGATGCCTGAGGGTGACCTACATGCAGAGGCGAGGCCAAAACCAAAGCTGAACCCCAGGAGCTGTGCGAACAAAGAAGAGAAAGGGAAATTTCTCCCAGCAGCCTCAGAAGCAGCGTATTAAAGCTCCACAATCAACTTGATGTACCCTGCATCTGTGGAATACCTGAATAGACAACAAATCATCCCAAAACAGAGGTGGTGGGCTTTACGAGCAACTGTACACTTGGGATTTGCTGTCTGTGACTGATTTTTTTCAGATTTTTATATTTCTCTTAGTATACTTTTTAGCGCTTGTTATCTTAGGTGGATTTGTTTATTCATTTTGTTGCTCTCTTTTTTTATTATTATTACTGGGTTTTCTTAATGTTTTTATTTTAATTTTTTTTCTTTCATTTTTCCCTTTTATTCTGAGCCATGTGGCTGACAGGGTCTTGGTGTTCCAGCCTGGTGTCAGGCCTGAGCCTCTGAGGTGGGAGAGCTGAGTTCAGAGCATTGAACCACCAGAGACCTCCTGGCCCAAAGTAATGTCAGTTAGTGAGAATTCTGCCAGACATCTTCATCTCAATGCTAAGATCTAGCTCCAATGGCCCACAAGCTCCAGTGTTGGACATCCCATGCCAAGCAACTAGCAAGACAGGAATACAACCCTACCCATTAGCAGAGAGGCTGCCTAAAATTATAACAAGTTCACAGACACCTCAAAACACACCACCGGACACAGTCATGCACACTAGAAAGAAAATATCCAGTTCCACCCACCAGAACACAGGCAGGAGCCCCTCCACCAGGAAGCCTACATAAACCACTGAATCAACCTCACCCACTGGGGGCAGAAACAAAAAACAACAGGAAACATGAACCAGCAGATTGTAAAAAGGAGACCCCAAACACAGCAAGTTAAACATGGTGACAAGACAGAAATATGCAGTAGATGAAGGAGCAAGGTAAAAACCCACCAGACTAAACAAATGAAGGTGAAATAAGCAGTCCACCAGAAAAAGAATTCAGAATAATGATAGTAAAGGTGACCAAAATCATAGAAATAGAATGGAGAAAATACAAAAATTGGTTTAACAAGGACCTAGAAAAGCAAAAGAGCAAACAAACAATGATGAACAACACAATAAATGAAATTAAAAATTCTCTAGAAGGAATCAATAGCAGAATAACTGAGGCAGAAGAACGGATAAGTGACCTGAAAGATAAAATAGTGGACACAACGACTGCAGATCAGAGTAAAGAAAAATGAATGAAAAGACTTGAGGACAGTCTCAGAGACTTCTGGGATAACATCAAACACACCAATATTCAAATTAAAGGGGTCCCAGAAGAAAAACAGAAAAAGAGAGGGTCTGAGAAAATATTTGAAGAGATTATAGTTGAAAACTTCCCTAACATGGGAAAGGAAATAGTAAATCAAGTCCAGGAAGCACAGACAGTCCTATACAGGATAAATACAAGGAGGAATATGCAAAGACACATATCAATCAAACAATCAAAAATAAATAACAAACAAAAAATATTAAAAGCAGCAAGGGAAAAGCAACAAATAACATAGAAGGGAATCCCCATAAGGTTAACAGCTGATCTTTCAGCAGAAACTCTGCAAGCCAGAATGGAGTTGCAGGACATATTTAAAGAGATGAAAGGGAAAAACCTACAACCAAGATTACTTTACCCAGCAAGGATCTCATTCAGATTCATGGAGAAATGAAAACCTTTACAGACAAGCAAAAGCTAAGAGAATTCAGCACCACCAAACCAGCTTTACAACAAATGCTAAAGGAATTTCTTTAGGCAGGAAACACAAGAGAAGGAAAAGCCCGCCAAAACAATGAAGAAAATTGTAATAGGAACATATATATCGATAATTACCTTAAATGTAAATGGATTAAATGCTCCAACGAAAAGACATTGACTGGCTGGATGGATACAAATACAAGACCTCTGTATAGGCTGTCTACAAGAGACCAATTTCAGACCTAGGGACACATACAGATTGAAAGTGAGGAGATGGAGAAAGATATTCCATGAATATGGAAATCAAAAGAAAGCTGGAGTAGCAATACTCATATCAGATAAAATAGACTTTAAAATAAAGACTATTACAAGAGACAAAGACACGCACTATTTCATGATCAAGGGATCAATCCAAGAAGAAAATATAACAATTGTAAATATTCATGCACCCAATATAGGAACACCTCAATACATAAGGAAAATACTAACAGCCATAAAAGGGGAAATTGACAGGAACACAATAATAGTAGGGAACTTTAACACTCCACTTTCACCAATAGAAAGATCATCCTAAATGAAAATAAATAAGGAAACACAAGCTTTAAATGACACATTAAACAACATGGACTTAATTGATATTTATAGGACATTTCATCTAAAAACAACAGAATGCACTTTCTTCTCAAGTGCTCATGGAACATTCTCCAGGACAGATCATACCTTGGGTCACAAATCAAGCCTTGGGAAATTTAAGAAAATTGAAATCATATCAAGCATTTTTTCCAACCACAATGCTATGAGACTAGATATCAATTGCAGGAAAAAAAAACTGTAAAATATACAAACACATGGAGGCTAATCAGTACACTACTAAATAACCAAGAGAGCACTAAGAAATCAAAGAGGAAATCAAAAAATACCTAGCAACAAATGACAATGAAAACACGATGACCCAAAACCTATTTGATGCATCAAAAGCAATTCTAAGAGGGAAGTTTATAGCAATACAATCCTACCTCAAGAAACAAGAAAAATCTCAAATAAACAACCTAATCTTACACCTAAAGCAACTAGAGAAAGAAGAACAAAAAAACCCCCAAAGTTAGCAGAAGGAAAGATATCATAAAGATCAGATCAGAAATAAGTGAAAGAAAAATGAAGGAAACAATAGTAAATATCAATAAAACTAAAAGCTAGTTCTTTGAGAAGATAAACAAAATTGATAAACCATTACCCAGACTCACCAAGAAAAAAAGGGAGAAGACTGAAATGAACAGAATTAAAAATGAAAACCGAGAAGTAACAACTGACACTGCAGAAATACAATGAATCATGAGAAATTACTACAAGCAACTATATGCCAATAAATTGGACAACCTGTAAAAAATAGACAAATTCTTAGAAAAGCACAACCTTCTTAGACTGAACCAGGAAGAAATAGAAAATATAAGCAGAGGGACCACAAGCACTGAAGTTGAAACTGTGATTAAAAATCTTCCAGCAAACAAAAGCTCAGGACCACATGGCTTCACAGGCGAATTCTATCAAACATTTAGAGAAGAGCTAACACCTATCCTTTGCAAACTCTTCCAAAATATAGCAGAGGGAGGAACACTCCAAAACTCATTCTACAAGGCCACCATCCCCCTGATACAAAGCCAGACAAAGAGGTCACAAAAAAAGAAAACTATAGGCCAATATCACTGATGAACATAGATGCAAAAATCCTCAACAAAATACTAGCAAACAGAATCCAACAGCACATTAAAAGGATAAAACACCATGATAAAGTGGGGTTTAACCCAGGAATGCAAGGATTCTTTGATATATGCAAATCAATCAATGTGTTACACCATATTAACAAATTGAAGAATAAAAACAATGTGATAATGTCAATAGATGCAGAAAAGGCTTTTAACAAAATTCAACACTGATTTATGATAAAAACTCTCCAGAATGTAGTCATAGAGGGAACTTTCCTCAACATAATAAAGGCCATATATGACCAACCCACAGCCAACGTCATCCTCAATGGTGAAAAACTGAAACCATTTCCTCTAAGATCAGGAACAAGACAAGGTTGCCCACACTCACCACTATTATGCAACATAGTTTGGGAAGTTTAGCCACAACAATCAGAGAAGAAAAATAAATAAAAGGAATCCAAATAGAAAAAGAAGAAGTAAAACTGTCAGTGTTTGCAGATGACATGATACTATACATAGAGAATCCTAAAGATGCTACCAGAAAACTACTAGAGCTAATCAATGAATCTGGTAAAGTAGCAGGATACAAAATTAATGCACAGAAATCTCTTACATTCCAATACACTAATGATGAAAACTCTGTAAGAGAACTTAAGGAAACACTCCCATTTACCATTGCAATAAAAAGAATAAAACACCTAGGAATAAACCTACCTAAGGAGACAAAAGACCTGTATGCAGAAAAGTATAAGACACTGTTGAAAGAAATCAAAGATGATACTAATAGATGGAGAGATATACCATGTTCTTGGATAGCATGAATCAACACTGTGAAAATGACTATACTACCCAAAGCAATTTACAGATTCATTGTAATCACTATCAAATTATCAATGGCATTTTCACAGAAGTAGAACAAAAAATGTCACAATTTGTATGGAAACACAAAAGACCCTGAAAAGTCAAAGCAATCTTGAGAAAGGAAATTGGAGCTGGAAGAATCAGGCTCCCTAACTTCAGACTATACTATAAAGCTGCAGTATTCAAGACAGTATGCTACTGGCACAAAAATAGAAGTAGAGTGAATGGAACAGGATAGAAAGCCCATAGATAAACCCACACGTATATGGTTACCTTATCTTTGATAAAGAAGAAAGAATATACAATGGAGATAAGACAGGCACTTTATTAAATGGTGCTGGGGAAACTGGACAGCTACATGTAAAGGAATGAAATTAGAACACTCCCAAACACAGTATACAAAAATAAACACAAAATGGATTAAAGACCTACTTGTAAGGCCAGACACTATAAAACTCTTAGAGGAAAACATAGGCAGAACACTCTATGACATACATCACAGCAAGATCCCCTTTTTTTTTTTTTTTGCAGTACGCAGGCCTCTCAGTGTTGTGGCCTCTCCCATTGCGGAGCACAGGCTCCAGACGTGCAGCCTCAGCGGCCATGGCTCACGGGACCAGCTGCTCCATGGCATGTGGGATCCTCCCGGACTGGCGCATGAACTCACGTCCCCTGCATCGGCAGGCAGACTCTCAACCACTGCACCACCAGGGAAGCCACACCAAGATCCCTTTTGATCCACCTCCTAGAGGAATGGAAATAAAAACAAAAATAAACAAATGGAACCTAATGAAACTTAAAAGCTTTTGCACAGCAAAGGAAACCATAAATAAGACCAAAAGACAACCCTCAGAATGTGAGAAAATATTTGCAAATGAAGCAACTGACAAAGGATTAATCTCCAAAATACACAAGCAGTTCATACAGCTCAATAACAAGAAAACAAACAACCCAATACAAAAATGGACAGAAGACCTAAACAGACATTTCTCCAAAGAAGATATACAGATTGCCAACAAACACATGAAAGGATGCTCAACATCACTACTCATTAGAGAAATGCAAATCAGAACTACAGTGAAGTATCACCTCAGACCAGTCAGAATGGCCATAATCAAAAAATCTACAAACAGTAAATGCTGGAGAGGGTGTGGAGACAAGGGAATACTCTTGCACTGTTGCTGGGAATGTAAATTGATATAGCCGCTATGGAGAACAGTATGGAGGTTCCTTAAAAAACTAATAATAGAACTACATATAACCCAGCAATACCATTACTGGGCATATACCCTGAGAGAACCATAATTCAAAAAGAGACATGTAACACAATGTTCATTGCAGCACTATTTACAATAGCCAGGACATGGAAGCAACCTAAGTGTCCATCGACAGATGAATGGATAAAGAAGATGTGGCACATATATACAATGGAATATTACTCAGCCATAAAAAGAAATGAAATTGAGTTATTTGTAGTGAGGTGGATGGACCTAGAGTCTCTGATACAGAGTGAAGTAAGTCACAAAGAGAAAAACAAATACCGTATGCTAACATATATGTATGGAATCTAAAAAAAAAAGGATTCTTATGAACCTAGGGGCAGGGCAGGAATAAAGATGTAGATGTCGAGAATGGACTTGAGGACACAGGGAGGGAGAAGGGTAAGCTGGGACGAAGTGAGAGAGTAGCATTGACATATATATACTACCAAATGTAAAATAGATAGCTAGTGGGAAGCAGCTGCATAGCACAGGGAGATCAGCTCGGTGCTTTGTGACCACTTAGTTGGATGGGATAAGGAGGTTGGGAGGGAGGCTCAAACGGGAGGGCATATAGGGATATATGTATACGTATAGCTGATTCACTTTTTTATACAGCAGAAACTAACACAACATTGTAAAACAATTATACTCCAATAAAGATGTTTTAAAAAAAAATCTTTCTCTTATTTCTACAATACAATAATGTCATATTTTATAGAATTTAAGACTCCATAAACTGTAAGAAACACAAATGTTTTATACAGAATAAAATGGAAGACCAATGCCAATTAAACTATGGCACAAAGCTTCTTGTCACTTAATATTGTGTTCTATATTTTAAAAAAGAGATTTTTGTGACTTACTTGGACATAGATATTTATCACCATATTCCTACATAGAAAGCAAAATATAAGCAAAATAAATTCATTATTGCTTTGGTAAATGTCATTTGACAGGCAGTCCTTTAACACATATATCAGGAGAAAACATAAGGTAGCTTCTACTTTTGGGGATCTTCCTTTCTAAGATTCCATAAAGCATGTGGTCATTGCCTTATAAGAAAGTGTGAAACTGGCTATTCCTCTGGCGATGGATATTACTTCACTGTATCACATTTATGCTTCATTACTCTGTTTCTGTGTCTTTCTATTAAATAAATTTCTATTTCAATGCCAAATGATAATGTAATATTTTAATATTTGTATAGCATTTAAACTCAACACATGTAGCCGACTCAATTGAAATAACAATAAGACTAGCGGTAACCAATTTACACATAAGCAGACAACAACTACTACATCATGATTGTCCTCTTACCATCAGTTGTAAGGCACATACTGGTTTTTTAAAATGCTGAAATGTGAAAACATGTGACTCTTAGAATTGAAGAATCCAATGACAGTCCCCTATATCTGTATCATGGTGGCTATTAGAATGAACTTGGTAGCCAGATAGACATGAGTACTGACTCAGTCATTTAACTGCTGTGTGATTGATACTGGGCAAGTTACTTAACCTCTGTAAGCCTTAGGTCATTTAAAAATAAGTATTATAGTAGTATCTACTGTACAGAATGATTATAGGGATGTAACAATGTAATTTCTAGACAAACTGCTCATTAAATATTAGATATTATGATTTTTATTAGAAGCATTATCTGTTTAGGTCTTCACAACCACCTGTGAGGTAGTAGAAAGACAATATTATCCCCATTTGCCGCTGAGGAGAACAAGGATCAAAGATATTTTGATCTGCGCAAGATCATAAAGTCAGTAAGTGACTGGCCCCTTCCATATATATTCTCCCTAGATTGAAACTGATAAATATACATATATTTCCCATTCTTATTTTAAAAAGATTGAATTAACTTAAAGAAAATAAAAATGATCTGAGAATTGTGAATATTTTTTGTTCTCCAGCAGCCCACTCCTCTTTATTCTAAAAACAATACCCCTTCCCAACTTTCAATCCATGTGCTTTGAATCCAACCTCAATTCCTGGGTCCAGGGATGGAACATAAGGCCCAAGTTCAGCTAATCAGAACTTCGAATTCCCCTGGCTACAAAGATTGATCCAAGAATAGGCACTTAACTCTAGCCAAGTTAGTCAGAATAAATCAGAGCTAATCTCAGGACTTTTACTTGAATAACCAGAAAGAGATATTTCAACAGAAAGGACATTTCCCCCTTCGGTTTGGCTTTGACTTGAGGAGATGTGAGGCTGGCGCAGCTGCTACCATCTTGTGACCACACTGATCCTGAAAATGGAGCCAAAACATGGCCAATCTGGGCAACAGATAGAAACCAGCTACTAAATCCAATAAGTGGGTTTCTGAATCCAGCCATGCTTGAATTTACCCTATTTTTTACTTCTCTGTTATTTGAGACAACAAATTCCCTTTCTCTGCACAAATTATAGCTTTCATCTCCTGAGCAAGGGACTCGAGGTGGGCAGTATAAGCCTAAAAGAGCTATGTGTTTAACAAGCACCAAGACTGCCATATCCAATACATAATTATCTTTCTTCTGAAAAAAGCAAAATTGGCCAAATGGTAATGATTAAACACAACTGATCTGCAGTGTACACAATTCCCAGAACATGAAACAAATATTTACTGTGTCAATTTCCATATCACTGGCCAAGCATCCTAAGGGCTTTCTATATTAATTTATAGTAGGCAACACTATGGAAAGAGTTGGTTTAGATAAATTTAAATATCTTATGGTGTCAGTGACACACACATAGAATTGTTTATTTCACTATACCTAAGTCCACTCTGCTTGGTATCATCATGCATTTGGAAATGGTTGACACTATGCAATTAAATTTTCTGTGTTTTAATCCTCTAAAATCTGACTAGTTAGAAACGTAAATGTAATTAACACAACTAGCTGGTTACAATAATTTATTCAGACTTATAAAATTTAAATATGGTACAGAGTAAAATCTAGGCTCTTCAAAACAGCACTAGCACTAATATTTGAATATAAAAAGGGAAAAGAGGAAAATGGCAAATTTAAAACCTTGTTTACTAGGTAAGTAGTTAAGTTTCTTTGCTAAAATGTAAAGTAATATTTATTGAGAAATTTAGTGTATCTAAGGTTCTTCCAGGAGAAATTAACAACTGCTGGGACATTTGTAAACTTACAGAGATATCTATATATTCCCCGCATCCTAGGATTCCCCTCTTATTTCCACCAGTAAGGGAACTATAGTACTATTTTGATTTTCTCATTCTTTCAACATGCTGACTTAAGGTGTTGCTTTAACATAATGTTTTTAAACCATCTACTCCTACTACTAATCCACATGTTTTGTAAAAATGTTTGTACACAGAATGGGATTCCAAAGAGAAACAGATTATAACTTAACACCACACATGGAGTTTAGTTGGATTTTATATATAATTCTATACAGTATAAATAATAAATCTTCAAAAGCACATGTGTTCAATAAGTATCAATATTAGCATACACATACACTTCAATTTCAAATGTTATTCCTCTTTCTCTTTCATTACAGGTCAAAAATCCAGAGGGAGGTGGGAAGGAGGAGGTGGGGAACCCCCCTCAATTTATCACCTCAATAAATGACCCACACATACATTTTCCTTGAAACAGTAATTACTACTATCTTCCCTTGATGTGGCAGGTGAAGGTTTAAACTAAAGAAGTCTTGTAGTTTGCCATGACTGAAATGAAGGTCCGCTGTCCTCCTTCAGCCCTCATGAAGTTTTCTGCTTCTCTTTCCTATTCTACCCTTGCTGTGAGGTGTGGTGTCCTGTCGGTTACCCACGAACATTCAACTTCATAGGATGAAATAAGAAATGAGTTAACGTAGTAGCTGTGATCTGATCTTTATTTCACTAGATGAGTTTTTCAAACTTTTGAAAACTCAGTAAGAGTATATTTCCCATCACAACTCAGGACACACCAATATTTATGTTTATACATGTGTATGTCTGACTGAAGCAAGAATTTCAACCAGTGTTGACCCTTACTATGTGTAGTGCACTCTGATACCCTTTTTTTTTATTTTATTCTAATCTTTGTATTTCTTTCAAATGCTATTTAAGAACCACTAAGTTGATTCCATGATCCTTCAAGTCTTGACCTAAAGGGTTGGAAAACACTGTCTCAAGAGATGAAAGCAGCTTAAGCTAGAAAGAGCTTGAGTCTTGAAATAGGTTTAAAATCTGACTTTGCTATTGACGGCCACGTGACCTTTGGCAAGATCCTTAGCTCATATGCTCAGTTTCCTCAACCACAGAATGGAAGTAATATTCCTACTTTGCAGGATGATTGTGAGGATCATTGAGCTGACATGTGAAAATCCAAGCCCATTCTCTGATATATGGTAGAATGAAAATAAATATTAGTTCATGGATCATCCCTTAAATCTCAAAAAGTCTAACAGGGAGCAAGTTCTCTGTAGAAACACTGCTTTTCAAACCCTTTTAAACCTTCTCCATCTCCTTCCTTCTCAGTCTTTTTCACAAACTCATAGACAAAACACTTGTTTAAATTCTCTAGTCTGTTAGGGGCCAAGTGAGCCACGGCCACGGCCACGGCCACATCGGCAAACACCGGAAGCAACCAGAAGTCCAGGGTAATGCTGGTGGCATGCGTTGCCACAGGATCACCTGCTACCAGGCTACCTTGAGAAAGTTGGTATGAGGCATTACCACTTAAAGAGGAACCAGAACTTCTGCCCAAATGTCAACCTTGATAAATTATGGACCTTGGTCAGTGAGCAGACTTGGGTAAATGCTGCGAAGAACAAGACTGGAGCTGCTCCTATCATTTATATGGTGCTATTGGGCTACTACAAAGTTCTGGGGAAGGGGAAGCTCCCAAAGCAGCCTGTCATTGTGAAGGCCAAATTCTTCAGCAGAAGAGCTGAGGAGAAGATTAAGGATGTGGGTGGGGCTTGTGTCCTGGTAGCTTGAAGCTACATGGTGGAAGATTCATTAAATGTTAACAAGTGCTTTTCAAAAAATATAAATCAATAAATTCACTAGTCTAAAGAATAAGAAATTACTAAATAAGGAACGTTTAATATCTCAAACTTTTCCACCAATTTCTGTGCAGACCTAATAAACAATTCTTCGGAATATTGCATCAAAACCAGTATAAACTTCAAAATTCTTGGAGTGATCCTTGTCCATTATGATCTGGCTCTGTTTTCATCTGCAACATTATATCAAATTATTGTTACTTCCCTCAGCTTCCAAAGAATACCTGATTCAGTCCCGTTAGTTCCTGCCTTGTCATGTTCTGTTACACCTTTGTATTTTGTAAATGTTTCCTTTGTGCTGGTCTCATCATCTCATCCCAGCTTTCTGTTTTGACACTGAACTGCCTATGTAATCTTGGGCAAATTACTAATTCAGTATTTCTAAACATAATTTCCTCTTCTGTAATATAAGAATAATAATATTTACCACATGAAGATTCTTGAAAGGATATAATGACATCAGGGTTGTAAATTGCCTGACATATAATAAGCACTCAATGAATGATGATTGTTAATATTTTTATTATGTTTATCAGTCAAAGCTGAGTTAAAGTAGCATCTATTCTAACAAATATTTGCTGACACTCTTGTTCTAGATTACATGCCTTACTTCTGGACTCTCTTCACACTCTGTGCAAATGTCTTATTGCATCATGTTCTAAGTGTTTGTTTTCTTGCTGCCTCCTCTACAAGACTAGAAAAACTCTTAAAGGACAAGGACATGTCCTTTACCTTCAAATCTAGAGCATCTAGTAGGGTGCCTGGAATATTATAAGGCTTTTAATATGTTTGTTTGCTTAACTTGTTTTATGGATGACTAAAATACAAAAGTACATAATTACCACCTCTACCATACCTTTTAGAACTGGAGAACTATAAGAAAAGAGCGGGTAGTCACTGGAAGAAATACTACTCAAAATAAAAATGCTGTTCTGTAATTTTAAAGAAAAAGTAATGCTAAGGAATTATTTCTTCATTTTTAGCTTCCTTGGATTGCTTTAGAAGCCTGAAAAGTAAGACTTCCTTTTTACAGTGACTCCAGTAGTTATTTTCATTCATTTAACAACAGTTTATTGTGTAACAGCAGGGTACACTACTCTATGTGTTGGGGATATAGCAATGAAAAAAATAAAAGTCCACACCGTAGAGGAATTTACATCCCAATGGAAAAAAGAGCCAAATAACTTAAATAAATATATTATATAAAGTATAATATATAATAGGTAGTAATAGATGCTATAGAAAAAATAAAGCACAATAAGGAAATGGATGGGATTTCCTGTTTTAGGAAACCTAAATCTGTTATGAGACAATATTTCAGGAAAAACCTGAATGAAGCAAAGAAATAAACAATGTGTTTAGGTCTCTGTAACACTTCTACACTTAATTCTAAAATTTTCCAGGATTGAAGTTGATAATAAACTAAGAAAGCAACTTTGTCACCCTAAGCAGTTGAAGGGGAGACCACCTCAGATGCTTAAAGTGGCATAACGAGCAGACATTTCAACTCAAGCACTAATTGAATTTCAGCCATGACCTTGCAGGAACACACCGAACTCTATTTAAAATTGCTATGGCAGTGACTCCGTGACTTAAAAGAAGTGTTCATGTGACCTGCAACCCTTTTATGTCACCAACTTCTTTTATCTGTTCAAAAAAGCCTGAACACTGACCCATATCTGCTAGGTTACTTGACTTAGTATTTCATTTATTTGGTCACTAAAATTAGTAAGAGTTCACTCCATCTAACTTTAAATAACTTAAACTTGACCAACTCCTGCATCTTTTTCAATACTGCCTATATCATAAGCCTGTATGGCTTCAATGTTAGTAAAATGATATCATAGACTAACATTTCTCACTCCTTCGACCAATTGGTTACAACATCCAAGGTTTTTCTATTGACATAAATTTGTTTTTGAAAACAAATCTCAAGCTCATATTAACATAGTCATTTCAAAGTATCTAAATTAACTCTCTTGCTTTTTAAAATGTCTATACTGAAACACCATAAGCTGTAAAAACAGTATAATTTCTCTAAGGGATATTTCTAGCCATGTTCAAGTTATATAAACATACTTGCAGTACTATAGGAAATCGAACTTGAATAAGAGAAAGGGACTCTCTAACTTCTTTCTGACAATAGTTGAAATAAACCTGTGTTACCCAGATAGTTAAGTAGCATTGCATACAACTTAGTAAATAAGGAGGGGGAAAAAACTACACTGGTTGAATTTATGGCTTATTTTGCATATTAGTGAAAATGTCTGACATATGGGTAAAACAATAATACCCCACCTGCAATGGATACTGCAACTTACATTTCTAAAATTTTGGGGAAGCATGTCTATCAGTACTATAACAGACTTTATAATAGACTCACATCTTAAAATAGATGTAATTTATTAGTTATTACTGTAGCTAAAAGTTGGATGTATATTAGTTATTTCATAGAACTTTAGAAATACATGCAAACTCATTTAATTTAACATGCAACAATATTGACTGCAAATATCTCAAATGTATATATGTTCAACCAGAGAGACCCAAAACTCCATGTGCACATAGATGACATAAAATTATTCAGTTAAATTATTTAAAGAAGTTCTCTTCATTATTCACCAGTCATCTTTCTACTATCTTTTCATCTTCCAAAACCAACAAATCATTTAAGGATATATTTATGTGTTAATGGATTGGGGGGGTGGGCAGGGAGTGATGGTGATCTAAATTATAAAAATAATTGCCCTAATTCTTCAATTGGATATGTATGTGCAACACAGCTTCATTCGAGCTGAAAATTTGTCTAATATTTAAATAATATGCAAGGTCAGTATCATTTTTCTACTATATTTAGTGATTTGTAAGGCTGTTCTAATTGTTAATTGACTCTCCTGTGATGTAGTAATAACCAGATCACTATTTCCCAAACTTGTCTTGTCAGAAGAATCACTAGACCACAGTCCAGACCTACTAATTCAGGCTTTCCAGAAGTGAGGTCTGAATTTCTAACAAGAAACTGAGAGGCTGCTTCTTACCTTTAGGCAAATCTGGGAAAAGCTGAACTAAGTAATTGATGAATTGTAAATAAAGGCTGAGAATCATCATCTTTTACATGTGCAAATAACTTCTTATAGGTCTTTCCTCTGACTCAAAGCCAGGATCAAGAGTAAATATTATGGTTACCAGGTGGGAGAGGGAGGGAGGGATAAACTGTGGGATTGGGGTTGACATACACACAGTATTATATATAAAATAGGTAACTAATAAGGACCTACTATAACCTATAACTAATAACTACTCAGTACTCTGTAATGATCCATATGGGAAAAGAATCTAGAAAAGAGTGGATATATGTATATGTATAACTGATTATCTTTGCTGTCCAGCAGAAAGTAACACAACGTTGTAAATCAGCTATACTCCAATAAAAAGTTATTATAAAAAGAGTAAATGTGATAACAAAATGGATTCAAGACTTGAATGTAAGAACTAAGACAATAAAACTAGAAGAAAACATAGGCAGTACACTCTTCGACATCAGTCTTAGAAGTATCTTTCTAGATATGTCTCCTCAGGTGAGGGAAACAAAAACAAAAATAAACAAATGGGATTACATCAAACTAAAAAACTGTGCAGCAAAGGAAACAATCAATAATACGAAAAGACAACCTATCAAATGGGAGAAGATATTTGCAAATTATATATCTGATAAGGGGTTAACATCCAAAATATATAAAGAACTTATACTATTCAACAACAAACCTAATTTTTTTTTTTTTTTTTTGCGGTATGCTGTCCTCTCACTGTTGTGGCCTCTCCTGTTGCAGAGCACAGGCTCTGGACGCGCAGGCTCAGCGGCCATGGCTCAGGGGCCTAGCCGCTCCGTGGCATGTGGGATCTTCCTGGACCAGGGCACGAACCCGTGTCCCCTGCATCGGCAGGCGGACTCTCAACCACTGCACCACCAGGGAAGCCCCAACAAACCTAATTTAAAAATGGACAAAGGAGTTGATATTTTTCCAAAGTAGATGTACATATTGTACATGAAAAGATGTTCAACATCACCAGTTATAAAACCACGATGAGATATCACCTCACACCTGTCAGAATGGCTGTTATCAAAAAGACAAGGAATAACAAGTGTTGGCAAGGATGTGGATAAAAGGGAAGCCTCACAGTATGTTGGTGGGAATGTAAATTGGTGCAGCCCCTGTGGAAGACAGTACGGACATTCTTCATAAAATTAAGAATAGAATTACTATATGATCCAACTATCACACTTCTTGGTATTTATCCAAAGAATACAAAACCTAATCTGCACCCCGTGTTCATTGCACCCACATGTTCATTGCAGCATTATTTACAATAGCCAAGAAATGGAAACAACCCTAAGTGCTCATCAACAGATAAGTGGATAAAGAAGATGTGGTGGAGTACTACTCAGCCATAAAGAAGAATGAAATTTTGCCATTTGCAGCAACATGGATGAACTTGGAGGGTATTATGCAAACTGAAATAACTCAGAAGGAGAAAAACAAATACCATATTATTTCACTCATATGTGGAATATAAAAAAAAATAAACAAACAAAAACAAAATAAATGAACAAACCAAACCAAATAAAAACAAACACGTAGATACAGAGAATAGACCAGTGGTTACCAGAGGGGAAAGGGCAGGGGAGAGGGCAAAAACTGGTAAAGGGGGTCAACTGTACGGTGACGAATGGAAACTAAATTTTTGGTGGTGAACACATCATAGGGTATACAGAAGTAGATATAGAATGTCATCCTCATGAGACATATAATGTTATTTTAAAACCTCAAGAAATTAAATTTTTAAAACAGTAAATGTAATTATCATTGACTTTACAGTGGGGGCAAGAAAAAAAATATTATTCCAACAAATGACATCACAGTTCCTAAAAAATTTATCTTTGTTTGGAAATAATAATACGTTGAGGATTCACTTTGAGTGGTAAAGTTGAGATTAGGAGAGCATGGTAAGAAGACAAAAGAAGCCTTTCCTTTCTGTGAGTCATGAGTCTATCAGAATAAGGCAAGAAAGAGAAATGACATTTTCTTTTAGTAAAGTAATATTGCAATGTTTTATTTACTCTTTGTTCAAAGAGAGAATATCTTTGACCTGGTTAGTATGATGGGGATCTTTTGAACAGGTTAAAAAAAAAAAACACACACAATTACTAAATAGAGTAAGAATGTTCCTAAAGCTAGATAAAATGTATATATTTTTCAAAAATATGCATAAAGGCATAGGAGAGCTAACAAGGCAGTGACAACTTGACATCTCAGAGGGGAGAAAAGAACAGAGAAGGGAGTCCAATAATCAGCACCCCTCAAGGGATCTGCTGATTCTCAAGTAGAAAATGAGAAGCTGAAAATAATTTCTGGATGTCTTATAAGGCTAAGGCATAAAAATGGAGTTCAGGGGGCATTAAGGAAGAGGGTCACCAATGTAAATACCCTAGCTTTTAGCTGAGACCCCTGAAGGTCATACCCTAGAAATAGAGACAAACTAAAAGAAGCTGGGCCCCAGAAATATTGAAAACTGTCTTCAAGTCAGCTCAGTTCCTTGTTTGATTGAGATGATCTTCTTGACTCTTAATTGCCTGACACAAGTAGCATAAATCTTCTGGAGGATGCTAATACATCCAAAGACTCAAATTGCCTTTACAAATATTCATATACAAGGTTCATCATTAAGTTACAAGGGATACCAGGAGACAAGACCTAATGATCAAACACAAACAAGCAATAAAAATCATACAAGCAAAATAGATAGTAGAAATAGACTAACAGGTGATTTAGATATTGAGATATTAGAAGTACCAGACACAAACTCTTAAGATGTATGATTTTATACACAATATATTGATGACAAAATGAAAATTTTCATCAGAAAAGTAAAAATTCTTAAAAAAAAAAACAAATGCTAATTTCAGAATTGAAAAATACAACTGAAAATAAGAACACAATAAGTGGAAGTAACAGGACCCAGGAGAGAAAACCACTATCAGTAATTTGAACAGAGGAGTTTAATATAGAGAATGGTTAGCTAGGCATAAATTTATTAACTAAGTAACTAAAAGAGTAGGATAATAACTCTAATATATCATGAAAGTAGCAACTTCAAGGAGTTAATACCGCACCTACAACAGAAATAGGGAAACGAAGGGAAGACACTGACATTATTAAAACTTGGAAACTTAGAGGAAGAGTCCTGTGAAGCTGAAACTTGGGCTTCTGAGGAGGAGGTCCTGGCCAGCTGGTGTTGGTGTTTCTGAGTCTGGGACTTAAATCTCAGATTCTGTGGCCTCAGAGGGAAGAACAATGAAGCTATCTCTGCTAGCTTCATATGGAAAAATTGCAAACAGTATTCAGCTGATGCAACAGAAAGGCATTTCAAGAAGCATGGAGGTAATGCTCAAAGGATCTGGTAGGAGAAAGAAATCTCATAGGAAACTCACAGGATACAGAGTAAGAAACATGTTCCTTTTTCCTCCTCCAATCTTTCACTCTCCCTCTAGTGTTTCCTCTTGTCAGATCCTAATGTAGAACCAGACGACCTAATGTAGATCTTAGTGACAAAGCAGAAATGTGGTTTGCAGAGTCCCAGTTCAGCATCCCAAAGCAGAGTACAGAAGGGTGGGTTTGGAGCTGAGAGGCAATAATGTAATTACTGACACAGTATATTTAACAGCAGATTAAACTCAGTGAAGAGAGCATTTGTTATTCGGAAAGGGACAGAAAAAAATATCTAGACTGAAGCTGTAGAGAAAAAGGAGAGAATACAGAAAAGAGAATAAATTAAGAGTTCTACCATATATATAATTGGAGTCCCAGAAAGGGAAGAGAGAGAAGAGAAACTGAAGCAATATTTGAAGGATAATGACAAATGACTTTCCAAAAATTTGACAAAAGATATCAAGGCACAGATTTAAGAAGCCTGATAAACACTGAGAAAAACTCACCTAAGGCTAGTATAGTGAAACTGAAAATCAAAGACAAGAAAAAATGTTTTTTAGCATTCTTAAAGAGGGGAAAAATCAGATTATTTTCTGTGTTCTTTTTCTTTCTAGAACTAATAAGTGATTCTCACTTTAGTGATTGTCACCACTAGTCACTCTGTTACATGTGCCTAAAATGTGCTTTATATTTCCTTTTCACTTATTTCTATACCCAACTTATCAAAAGTCCATTTCTTTATGGCTCCACTGTATATTTCAAATATATTCTTCTTTCTATGTTCATCACTATTACCCTACTCTCAGCTACCATTATCTCTAACTCGTAGTACAAGCAGACCTTGGAGATATTGCAGGTTCAGTTCCAGAACACCACAATAAAGTGAATATCACAATAAAGTAAGTCACATGAATTTTTCTTGTTTCCCAGTGCATATTAAAGTTATGTTTATACTATACTATAGTCTGTTAAGTGTGAAATAGCATTATGTCTAGAAAAACAATGTACATAACTTAATCAAAAATACTTTATTGCTAAAAAATGCTAACCATCATCTGACAGCACAGGATTGCCACAAACCCTCAATCTGTAAAAAAAAAAAAAATGCAATATCTGAGAAGCACAATAAAGTGAATACAATAAAATGAGGTGTGCCTGTACTGAAATAGTTTCCAAACTGTTTTCTCTGCCCTCATTTCACCTCTTTCAATCTATTCTTCACACCATAGCCACAGAAATTTTTTTTAAGTGCTAATATGATCTTGTCATTTTCCTGATGAATACCTATCAGTGGGCTCTAAGTTCTTTTAAGACAAAAGCCAATGTCTCACCATGGTCTATAAATTCAACCTGACACTTACCTGACCCAACAGTCTCAGGTAACTCCACTATTCCCAGCTCTCCATACTCTGGACCTTCTTTTAGATATGCAAACATGAAATGCTTCTTCCCCCTTCAAAGCCTGCATAGAAGGAACAGATAGCATAGGAGTTAAGACTATGAGCTGTGGAGTCACACTAGATTTGTACACATTACCTGCAAGCTGTAAGTTGCTTAAGGTCTCTATGCCTCAGTTTCTCCATGAGTTAACTGGAGATTGTTAGGGTTAAAATATATATATAGTATATGTGGAGCTTAGCACAGTTCACAGTTTTTGGTACATAATAAGTAATAAGTAATCAGTGTAAGCTCTTAGTTATTCTTTTCCTTATATCTGGAATTCTTGTTGTCCCATCCTTAAACCTTTGTCACCAAATTAACACATAGTCATCCTCCAAAACTCAGGTTTTGGTCCTTCTAAAAGGAAGTCTTCTTAGACACCCCAGACTTAAATCAAGTGTCTCTGTTATGTTTTCTCATGACATCTGAGAATCTTTATTCTATTAGTTATTACTTTTGAAATTTAGTTTTTCAATTAGTCCTTTAAAATCTATCTCTCACACTAGGATATAAACTCCGCAAAGGCTAAGTTCTGTGTTGGACTTGTTTGCTGATATATATTCGTGCTTAGTGCACGGCCTGTCAAACGGTCGGAACTCAGTGAGTAGCTGATGATGTAATGAGTGAAAGAACGATTACTGCATGTACTTCAAAAAAGACTATAAAGCATTGCCTATATTCTTTAAAAGTGATTAATTTAGGGGGCTTCCCTGGTGGCACAGTGGTTGAGAGTCCACCTGCCAATGCAGAGGACACGGGTTCGTGCCCCCGTCCGAGAATATCCCACATGCCGCGGAGCGGCTGGGCCCGTGAGCCATGGCCGCTGTGCCTGAGCATCCGGAGCCTGTGCTCCACAACAGGAGAGGCCACAAGGGGAGAGGTCACAACAGTGAGAGGCCCAGGTACTGCAAAAAAAAAAAAAGTGATTAATTTTGTTAAGGAATAACAGATTAAGCCACGTGAAATAATCAGAAAAAAATAAATGAGGATGTAACCATGAGTTAAGTAAGTAGAAGATGGAGAATACCAGTGGCCAAAATTACAGAAATTTTTAAGGTGTTTGAAGAGTAAGAAGTGCTTTTACTAGATATTAAAGAATGAACTGTTTATCGTTTTTAGAACTAGGACTTTATAGAGACCCATATGAAGAAAGCTGCTAAACTCCACCAAGGGACATATAAAAAATTATGTGTAAAAGGAAAAACACGTAATTATCCTGAGTGAGATGACCAAATACCTTAATAGGTTTAACATTATTTCAATCAAAATCTAAAATGACTTTATGTTTGATAATATTATTCTAAAATTCATCAAAAATATACAGTAAAAAGGAGTTTAATCAAAGAGATTTGTTTTAATAGATACTAAAACATATTTATAAAGCTCTGAAGATTCTTCCAAAAAGTTGCAGAGGAAGGAACACTCCCAAACTCATTTTATGAGGCCATCATCACCCTGATACCAAAATCAGACAAAGATACTACAAAAAAAGAAAATTACAGACCAATATCACTGAATATAGATGCAAAAAATCCTCAACAAAATACTAGCAAACAGAATCCAATGACACATTTAAAGGATCATACACCATGATGAAGTGGGATTTATCCCAGGGATGCAAGGATTCTTCAACATACACAAATCAATCAATGTGATACACCATATTAACAAATTGAAGAATAAAAACCATATGATCATCTCAACAGATGCAGAAAAAGCTTTTGACAAAATTCAACACCATTTACGATAAAAAAACTCTCCAGAAAGTGGGCATAGAAGGAACCTACCTCAATATAATAAAGGCCATGTATGACAAACCCACAGAAAACATCATTCTCAATGGTGGAAAACTGAAAGCATTTCCTCTAAGATCAGGAACAAGACAAGGATGTCCACTCTCACCACTATTATTCAACATAAGACACTGATGAAAGAAATTAAAGATGATACAAACAGATGGAGAGATATACCATATTCTTGGATCAGAAGAATTGATATTGTGAAAATGACTATATTACCCAAAGCAATCTACAGATTCAATGCAATCCCTATTAAATTACCAATGACATTTTTTACAGAACTAGAACAAAATATCTTAAAATTTGTAGAGAGAAACAAAAGACCCCGAATAGCCAAAGCAGTCTTGAGGGAAAAAAACAGAGCTGGAGGAATCAGACTCCTTGACTTCAGACTAAACTACAAAGCTACAGTAATCAAGACAATAAGGTACTGGCACAAAAACAGAGATATAGATCAATGGAAGAGGATAGAAAGCCCAGAGATAAACCCACGCACCTATGGTCAACTAATCTATGATAAAGGAGGCAAGGATATACAATGGAGAAAAGACAGTCTCTTCAATAAGTGGTGCTGGGAAAACTGGACAGCTACATGTAAAAGAATGAAATTAGAACACTCCCTAACACCATATACAAAAATAAACTCAAAATGGATTAGAGACTTAAATGTAAGACCAGGCACTATAAAACTCTTAGAGGAAAACATAGGAAGAACACTCTTTGACATATATCACAGCAAGATCTTTTTTGATCCATTTCCTAGAGTAATGGAAATAAAAACAAAAATAAACAAATGGGACCTAATGCAACTTAAAAGCTTTTGCAAAGCAAAGGAAACTACAAACAAGATGAAAAGACAACCCTCAGAATGGGAGAAAATGTTTGCAAATGAATCAATGGACAAAGGATTAATCTCCAAAATATATAAATAGCTCATGCAGCTCAATATTAAAAAAACAAACAAACCTATCCAAAAATGGGCAGAACACCTAAATAGACATTTCTCCGAAGAAGACATACAGATGGTCAAGAAGCACATGAAAAGCTGCTCAACATCAGTAATTGTTAGAGAAATGCAAATCAAAACTACAATGAGGTATCACCTCACACCAGTTAGCATGGGCATCATCAGAAATTCTACAAACAAATGCTGGAGAGGGTGTGGAGAAAAGAGAACCCTCTTGCACTGTTGGTGGGAATGTAAATTGATACAGCCACTATGGAGAACAGTATGGAGGTTCCTTAAAAAACTAATAATAAAATTACCATATGACCCAGGAATCCCACTACTGGGCATATACACAAAGAAAACCATAATTCAAAAAAACACGTGCAAAGTAATTATACTCCAATGAAGATTTAAAATATAAAATAAAATAAAATAATATTCAGAAAAATAAAAGAAAAGAAAAAGAAAAGCAAAAAAAAAACAGACACATGCATCCTGATGTTCATTGCAGCACTATTTACAATTGCCAGGTCATGGAAGCAACCTAAATGCCCATTGACAGATGAAGGGATAAAGAAGACGTGGTATATATATACACTGGAATATTACTCAGCCATAAAAAGGAATGAAGCTGGGTCATTTGTAGAGATGTGGATGAATCTAGAGACTGTCTTACAGAGTGAAGTAAGTCAGAAAGAGAAAAACAAGTATTGTATATTAACACATATATGTGGAACCTAGAAAAATGGTACAGATGAACTGGTTTGCAGGGCAGAAATTGAGTCACTGATGTCAAGAACAAATGTATGGACACCAAGGGGTGAAAATGGTGGAGGGGGGTGGTGGTGCTGTGATGAATTGGGAGATTGGGATTGACATATATACAATAGTATGTATAAAATAGATAACTAATAAGAACTTGTATAAAAAAATAAATTAAATTAAATTTTTAAAAAAAAGCTCTGAAGATTAAAACAACATTGTGTTATCACTAGAAACTACAGATGACTAGAATAGGATAGCCCTAAATCAGATATGTCATGTATGTATGTAAGAATTTAATATATGATAAAAGAGAGATCAGAAACCCATAGGAAGAAATGGATTGTTTAACAAATTATGTTGGGAAATTCAGCTATTTGTGGAAAAAACTCAATATAGATTCTCAACAAAATAAATTCCATATGGATAGCAGGGTTAAATATAAAATTGTTAAACCATAAGAAAACAAGATTATGTGCTCATTTTAGCAGCAAATATACTAAAATTGAAACAGCACAGAGAAGATTTGACATACAATTGTTTTAATCCCGCCCCTTAAAATCAAAACACAATAATTTAAAAGAAGTAAATATAAATCAATAGACAACTCAGCACAGTGAATAAAAGTAAAGAAAAAAATGAAAATGGCAAGTACCAATGAATTTAATTGCATAAAAATTTTAAATTTCTGTATGTGTTAAAATATGTAAATAAAGTAAAAATTGGACAATTTTGCAAAATAAATTTAATTAGGATTTAACACCTTTAATATATAAAGAGATTGTAAAAATTAATTAAAAATACCCAATAGGAAAGTAGACAAAGAAAATGAAAAGACAACTCTAAGGAAGTATTAAAAATATCTAACAGTATAGTAATCAAAATTAAAACAATATTGAAATACCATTCTCCACATATCAAACTGGTAAGATTTATAAACCAATAATACCCACTGCTGGTAAGAATATGTAGTAAGGCAAGTACTCTCACAGGTTAGTGGTAAGATTTCTAATTAATACAATCTTTCCAGGAGGTAGTTAGACAATATGCATTAAAAATGGAAATAGGGACTTCCCTGGTGGCACAGTGGTTAAGAATCTGCCTGCCAGTGCAGGGGACATGGGTTCGATTGCTGGTCCATGAAGATCTCACATGCCACGGAGCAACTAAGCCTGTGCACCACAACAACTGAGCCTGCACTCTGGAGCCAGCAAGCCACAAATACTGAGCCTGCATACCACAACTACTGAAGCCCACACACTTAGAGCCTGTGCTACGCAACAAGAGAAGCCACCGCAATAAGAAGCCCGGGCACCACAATGAGGAATAGGCTCCACTCACTGCAGCTAGAGAAAGCCTGTGCACAGCAGTGAACACACAGTGCAGCCAAAAATAAATAATAAATAATAAATAAATGAACAAATAAAATTAAGAAAAAAAAGAATGGAAATAGCCTTTTGACTTATGGGTCATTTAAAAAATTCTATTTGTGAATACTAACTCAGGACATAAAAATTGCACACATAATTAAAATACAAAAGTTAAATATTAATAACTGATAATAAACCTGTATATATATTATAGTTGCAAATTTATAAATATGCAGGAAAAATACTACAAAGAAATACACCAAAATGTTAACAGTAGTAGTTATTCCTAGGTGATGTGATTAAGGGTAATTTGCTTTTCCACTGTTTTGTTTTTTAATTTTTATTGAAGTATGGTTGATTTATAATGTTATGTTAGTTTCAGGTGTACA
>NW_020837983.1:2494229-2581729 GCF_003676395.1 Aethalodelphis obliquidens
TCTCCACTCTTGTTTAGATTATTTTCCCATATAAGGCATTACAGAGTACTCAGTAGAGTTCCCTGTGCTATAAAGTAGGTCTTTATTACTTATCTACTAAAAATTATCGATTTTATATATAGTAGTGTATATATGTCAATCCCAATCTCCCAATTTATCCCTCCCCCCCACTTCCCTCCCTGGTAACCATAAGTTTGTTTTCTATATTTGTGACTCTTTTCTGTTTTGTAAATAAGTTCACTTTTATCACTTTTTTTAGATTCCACATAAAAGTGATATCATATGACATTTGTCTTTGTCTGACTTGCTTCACTTAATATAATAATAACTATGTCCATCCATGTTGCTGCAAATGGCATTATTTCATTCTGTTTATGACTAATATTCCACGGAATATAAGTATCACATTTTCTATATCCATTCATCTGTTGATGAATATTTAGGTTGCTTTCAAGTCTTGGCTATTGTAAAGAGTGCTGCTATGAATATTGGGGTGCATGTATCTTTTAAAATTAGATTTTTCCCTTGGTATATGCCCAGGAGTGGAATTGCTGGATCATACGGTAGTTCTATTTTTAGTTTTTTAAGGAACCTCCATATTGTTCTCCATAATGGTTGTACCAATTTATATTCCCACCAACAGTATATGAGGGTTCCCTTTTCTGCCCACCCTCAATGCCATTGGTAACCCTCTATTTAGAACTTTTGCCTATTTTTGATTCAGTTGTTTGGGTTTTTTTGACATAGAGCTACTTGAGCTGTTTGTATATTTTGGAGATTAATTCCTTGTTGGTCACATCATTTGCAAATATTTTCTCCCATTCTGTTGTCTTTTCATTTTATTTATGATTTGATTTGCTGTACAGAGGCTTTTAAGTTTAACTAGGTCCCATTTTTTTATTTTTGTTTTTATTTTCATTAACCTAGAAAGTACATCATAAAAGATATTGCTGTGATTTATGTCAAAGACTGTTCTATGTTTTCCTCTAAGAGTTTTATACTGCCTGGCATTACATTTAGTTCTTTGATTCATTTTGACTTTATTTTTGTGTATGGTGTTAGAGGGTGTTCTAATTTCATTCCTTTTTACATGTAGCTGTCCAGTTTTCCTAGCACCATTTATTGAAGAGACTGTCTTTTCTCCATTGTATATCCTTGCCTCCTTTTTCATAGATTAGGTTACCATAGGTGCATGGGTTTATCTCTGGGTTTTCTATCCTGTTCCATTGATCTATATTTCTGTTTTTGTAACTTACTGTCTTGATAATTCTAGCTTTATAGTATGGTCTGAATTCAGGGAGGATTGCTTTTGCTATTCAGGGTCTTTTGTGTTTCCATATAAATTTTAGAATTTTTTGTTCTAGTTTCATGAAAAATGCCATTGGTAACATTACAGGGATTGCACTGAATCCACAGATTGCCTTGGGTAATATATTAATTTTGACAATACTGATTCTTCCAATCTAAGAACATGATATATCTTTCCACCTGTCTGTGTTGTCTTTGATTTCTTTCATCAGTGTCTTACAGTTTTCAGAGTAGGACTCTTTTGTCTCCTGAGTTAGGTTTATTCCTAGGTATTTTATTAACCTTGATGTGATGGTAAATGGGATTGTTTCCCAGATTTTCCTTTCTGATCTTCTGTTGTTAGTGTATAGGAATGCAAGAGTTTTCTCTTTTTTTAATTTTATTTTATTTATTATTTTATACAGCAGGTCCTTATTAATCATCAATTTTATACACGTCACAGTATACATGTCAATCCCAATCACCCAATTCATCACACCACCCCACCCCACTTTCCCCACTTGGTGTTCATACATTTGTTCTCTACATCTGTGTCTCAATTTCTGCCCTGCAAACTGGTTCATCTGTACCATTTTCCTAGGTTCCACATATATGTGTTAATATAAGATATCTCTTTCTGACTTACTTCACTCTGCATGACAGTCTCTAGATCCATCCACGTCTCTACAAATGACCCAATTTCTTTCCTTTTTATGGCTGAGTAATATTCCATTGTATATATGTACCATAATTCTTTATCAATTTGTCTGTCAATGGACATGTAGGTTGCTTCCATGACCTGGCTACTGTAAATAGTGCTGCAATGAACACTGGGGTGCAGGTGTCTTTTTAAATATGGTTTTCTCTGGGTATATGCCCAGTAGTGAGATTGCTGGGTCATATGGTAGTTCTATTTTTAGTTTTTTAAGGAACCTCCATACTGTTCTCCATAGTGGCTGTATCAATTTACATTCCTACCAACAGTGCAAGAGGGTTCCCTTATCTCCATACCCTCTCCAGCATTTGTTGTTTGTAGATTTTCTGATGATGCCCATTCTAACTGGTATGAGGTGATACCTCATTGTAGTTTTGATTTGCATGTCTCTAATAATTAGTGATGTTGAGCAGCTTTTCATGTACTTATTGGCCATCTGTATGTCTTCTTTGGAGAAATGTCTATTTAGGTCTTCTGCCCATTTTCAGATTGTGTTGTTCATTTTTTTTAATATTGAGCCACATGAGCTGTTCAGATATTTTGGAGATTAATCCTTTGTCCATTGATTCATTTGCAAATATTTTCTCTCACTCTGAGGGTTGTCTTTTCATCTTCTTTATGGTTTCCTTTGTTGTGCAAAATCTTTGAAGTTTCATTAGGTCCCATTTGTTTATTTTTCTTTTATTTCCATTACTCTAGGAGGTGGATCAAAAAAGATCTTGTTGTGATTTATGTCAAAGAGTGTTCTTCCTATGTTTTCCTCTAAGAGTTTTATAGTGTCTGGTCTTACATTTAAGTCTCTAATCCATTTTGAGTTTATTTTTGTGTATGGTGTTAGGGAGTGTTCTAATTTCATTCTTTTACATGCAGCTGTCCAGTTGTCCAGGCACCACTTATTGAAGAGACTGTCTTTTCTCCATTGTATATCCTTGCCTCCTTTGTCATAGATCAGTTGACCATAGGTGCATGAAATACCTCTGGACTTCCTATCTTCCTCCATTGATCTATGTTTCTGTTCTTGTGCCAGTACCATATTGTCTTGATTACTGTAACTTTGTAGTATAGTCTGAAGTCAGGGAGTCTGATTCCTCCAACTCCGTTTTTTTCCCTCAAGACTGCTTTGGCTATTTGGGGTCTTTTTTATCTTGGTACAAATTTTAAGATTTTTTTTTTGTTCTAGTTCTGTAAAAAATGCCATTTGTATTTTCTTTTTTTTTTTTTTTTTTTGTGGTACACAGGCCTCTCACTGTTGTGGCCTCTCCCATTGTGGAGCACGGGCTCCGGACGCACAGGCTCAGCAGCCATGGCTCACGGGCCCAGCCACTCCATGTCATGTGGGATCTTCCCAGACCGGGGCACGAACCCGAGTCACCTGAATCGGCAGGCGGACTCTCAGCCACTAGTGCCACCAGGGAAGCCCCCGACTTTGGTAATTTTATAGGGATTGCATTGTATCTGTAGGTTGCTTTGGGTAGTATAGTCATTTTCACAATATTGATTCTTCCAATACAAGTACATGGTATATCTCTCCATCTGTTGGTATCATCTTTAATTTCTTTCCTCACTGTCTTATAGTTTTCTGTATACAGGTCTTTTGTCTTCTTAGGTAGGTTTATTCCTAGGTATTTTATTCTTTTTGTGGCAGTGGTAAATGGGAGTGTTTCCTTAATTTCTCTTTCAGATGTTTCATCATTAGTGTATAGGAATGCAAGAGATTTCTGTGCATTAATTTTGTATCCTGCAACTTTTCCAAATTCATTGATTAGCTCTACTAGTCTTCTGGTGGCATCTTTAGGATATTCTATGTATAGGATCATGTCATCTGCAAACAGTGACAGTTTTATTTCATCTTTTCTGATTTGTATTCCTTTTATTTCTTTTTCTTCTCTGATTGCATGGCTAGAACTTCCAAAACTATGTTGAATAATAGTGGTGAGAGTGGACATCCTTGTCTTGTTCCTGATCTTAGAGGAAATGCTTTCAGTTTTTCACCATTGAGAATGATGTTTGCTGTGGGTTTCTCATATATGGCCTTTATTATATTGAGGTAGGATCCCACTATGTCCACTTTCTGGAGAGTTTTTTTCATAAATATGTGTTGAATTTTGTTGAGAGTTTTTTCTGCATCTATTGAGATTATCATATGGTTTTTATTCTTCAATTTGTTAATATGGTTTATCACATTGATTGGCTTATGTATCTTGAACAATCCTTGCATCTCTGGGATAAATCCCACTTGATCATGGTGTATGATCCTTTTAATGTGTTGTTGGATTCTGTTTGCCAGTATTTTGTTGAGGATTTTTGCATCTATATTCATCAGTGATATTGGTCTGTAATTTTCTTTTCTTGGAGTATCTTTGTCAGCTTTTGGTATCAGGGTGATGGTGGCCTCATAGAATCACTTTGGGAGGGTTCCTTCCTCTGCAAATTTTTGGAAGAGTTTGAGAAGAATGGGTGTTAGCTCTTCTCTAAATGTTTGATAGAATTCACCTGTGAAGCCATCTGGTCCTGGACTCTGTTTTTTGGAAGATTTTTAATCACAGTTTCCATTTCATTACTTGTGATTGGTCTGTTCATATTTTCTATTTCTTCATGGTTCAGTCTTGGAAGTTTCTAACTTTCTAAGATTTGTCCATTTCTTCCCAGTTGCCCATTTTATTGGTATAGAGTTGCTTGTAGTAGTCTCTTAGGATGCTTTGTATTTCTGCAGTGTCTGTTGTAACTTCTTTTTCATTTCCAATTTTATTGATTTGAGTCCTCTCTCTCTTTTTCTTGATGAGTTTGGCTAATGGTTTATCAATTTTGTTTATCTTCTCAAAGAACCAGCTTTTAGTCTTATTGATCCTTGCTATTGTTTTCTTTGTTTCTATTTCATTTATTTCTGCTCTGATCTTTGTTATTTCTTTCCTTCTACTAACTTTGGGTTTTATTTGTTCTTTTTCTAGCTCCTTTAGGTGTAAGGTTAGATTGTTTATGTGAGATTTCTCTTGTTTCTTTAGGTAGGCTTGTATAGCTATAAACTTCCCTCTTACAACTGCTTTTGCTGCATCCCATAGGTTTTGGATTGACGTGTTTTCATTGTCATTTTTCTCCAGATATTTTTTGATTTCCTCTTTGATATCTTCAGGGATCTTTTGGTTATTTAGTAACATATTGTTTAGCCTCCATGTGTTTGTTACCTTTTTTTCCCTGTAATTCATTTCTAATCTCATAACATTGTGGTCAGAAAGGGTGCTTGATATGATTTCAATTTTCTTTATATTACTGAGGCTTGATTTGTGACCCAAGATGTGATCTATCCTTGAGAATATTCCGTGCACACTTGAGAAGAAAATGTAATCTGCTCTTTCTGGCTGGAATGTCCTATAAATATCAGTTATATATATCTGGTCTATTCTGTTATTTAAACCTTCACTTTCCTTATTTATTTTCATTTTGGATGATCTGTCCATTGGTGTAAGGGAGGTGTTAAAGTCCCCCACTATTTCTGTGTTATTGTTGATTTCCTCTTTTAGAGCTGTTAGCAGATGGCTTATGTATTGAGGAGCTCCTATGATGGGTACATATATATTTATACTTGTTATATCTTCTTCTTGGATTGATCCCTTGATCATTATGTAGTGTCCTTCCATGTCTCTTGTAACATTCTTTATTTTAAAGTCTATTTTATCTGATTTGAGTATTGCTACTCCAGCTTTCTTTTGATTTCCATTTTCATGGAGTATCTTTTTCCATCCCCTCACTTTCAGTCTGTATGTGTCCCTAGGTCTGACGTGGTTCTCTTGTAGACAGCCTATAGATGGGTTTTGTTTTTGTATCCATTCAGCGAACCTGTGTCTTTTGGTTGGAGCATTTAATCCATTCATGTTTAAGGTAATTATCGATATGTATGTTCCTACTACCATTTTTTTAATTGTTATGGGTTTGTTTTTGTAGGTCCTTTTCTTCTTGTGTTTCCCACTTAGAGAAGTTCCTTTAGCATTTGTTGTAGAGCTGGTTTGGTGGTGCTGAATTCTCTTAGCTTTTGCTTGTCTGTAAAGCTTTTGACTTCTCCATCGAATCTGAATGAGATCCCTGCCGGATAGAGTAATCTTAGTTGTAGGTTCTTCCCTTTCATCACTTTGAGTATATCATGCCACTCCCTTTTGGCTTATAGAGTTTCTGGTCAGAAATCAGCTGTTAACCTTATTGTAGTTCCCTTGTATGTTATTTGTCATTTTTCTTTTGCTGCTTTCAATAATTTTTCTTTGTCTTTAATTTTTGCCATTTTGATTACTACATGTCTCGGCTTGTTTCTCCTGGGGTTTATCATGAGTTGGACTTTTTGCACTTTCTGGAGTTGGGTGGCTATTTCCTTTCCCATGTTAGAGAAGTTTTTGACTATACTCTCTTCAAATATTTTCTCCGGTCCTTTCTCTCTCTCTTCTCCTTCTGAGACCCCTATAATGCGAATGTTGTTGTGTTTGATGTTCTCCCTGAGGTCTCTTATGCTGTCTTCATTTCTTTTCATTCTTTTTTCTTTATTCTGTTCCACAGCAGTGAATTCCACCATTCTGTCTTCCAGGTGACTTATCTGTTCTTCTGCCTCAGTTATTTTGCTGTTGATTCCTTCTTGTGTAGTTTTCATTTCAGTTATTGTATTGTTCATCTCTGTTTGTTCGTTTATTAATTCTTCTAGGTCTTTGTTAATCATTTCTTGCATCTTCTCGATCTTTGCCTCCATTCTTTTTCCGAGGTCCTGGATCACCTTCACTATCATTATTCTGAATTCTTTTTCTGGAAGCTTGCCTATCTCCACTTCATTTAGTTGTTTTGGGGGGTTTTACCTTATTCTTTCATCTAGTACATAGCCTTGTGCCTTTTCATCTTGTCTATCTTTCTGTGAATGTGGTTTTTTTTCCACAGGCTGCAGGATTATAATTCTTCTCACTTCTGCTGTCTTCCCTCTGGTGGATGAGGCTATCTAAGAGGCTTGTGCAAGTTCCCTGATGGAGGGACTGGTGGTGGGTAGAGCTTGCTGTTGCTCTGGTGGGCAGAGCTCAGTAAAACTTTAATCTGCTTGACTGCTGATGGGTGGGGCTGGGCTCCCTCCCTGTTGTTTGTTTGGCCTGAGGCAACCCAACACTGGAGCCTACCTGGGCTCTTTGCTGGGGCTAATGGCAGACTCTGGGAGGGCTCACGCCAAGGAGTACTTCCCAGAACTGCTGCCAGTGTCCTTGTCCCCATGGTGAGCCACAGCCACTGCCTGCTTCTGCAGGAGACCCTCCAACACTAGCAGGTAGGTCTGGTTCAGTCTCCCCTGGCATTACTGCTCCTTCCCCTGGGTCCCGATGCACACACTACTTTGTGTGTCCCCTCCAGGAGTGGATTCTCTGTTTCCCCCAGGCCTGTCAAAGTCCTGCAGTCAAATTCCACTAGCCTTCAAAGTCTGATTCTCTAGGAATTCCTCCTCTCATTGCCAGACTCCCAGGTTGAGAACCTGACATGGGGCTCAGAACTTTCACTCCAGTGGGTGGACTTCTGTGGTTAAGTGTTCTCCTGTCTGTGAGTCACCCACCCAGCAGTTATGGGATTTGATTTTACTGTGATTACGCCCCTGCTACCATCTCATTGTGGCTTCTCCTTTGTCTTTGGATGGGGGGTATCTTTTTTGGTGAGTTCCAGCATCTTCCTGCTGAAGATTGTCCAGCAGCTATGTGTGATTCTGATGTTCTCAGAAGAGGGGGTGAGAGCACGTCCTTCTACTCTGCCATGGAGATTTCTGTGTATTAAATTTTTATCCTGAAACTTTCCAAATTCATTGATGAGCTCTGGTAGTTTGCTGGTAGCATCTTTAGAATTTTCTATGTATAGTATTATGTCATCTGCAAACAGTGACAATTTTACTGCTTCCTTACCAATTTGGATTCCTTTTATTTAGTTTTCTTCTATGATTGCTATGGCTCGGGCTTCCAAAGCTATGTTGAATAAAAGTGGTGACAATGGACATCCTTCAGCTTTTCACCATTGAGAATGATGTTAGCCATGGGTTTTTCATATATGGCCTTTATTATGTTGATGTAAGTTCCCTCTATTCCCACTTTCTGGAGAGTTTCCATCATGAATGTTGTTGGATTTTGGCAAAAGGTTTTCCTGCATCTGTTGAGATGATTGTGTGGTTTTTATTCTTCAGTTTGTTAATGTGGTGTCTCACGCTGATTGATTTGTAGATATCGAAGAATCCTTGCATCCCTGGGATAAATCCCACTAGATTATGGTGCATGATCATTTTAATGTTATTGCTGGATTTGGTTTGATAGTATTTTGTTGAGTATTTTTGCATGTATGTTCATCAGTGATATTGGTCTGTAATTTTCTTTTTTGTGATATCTTTGTCTGGTTTTGGTATCAGGGTGATTGTAGCCTCATAGAATGAGCTTGGGAGTGATCTTTCTTCTGCAGTTTCTTGAAAGAGTTTTAGAAGGATAGGTATTAACTCTTCTCTAAATGATAGATTTTGCCTGTGAAGATATCTGGTCCTGGACTTTTGTTAGCTGGAAGCTTTTTAATCACTGCTTCAAATTCAGTACTTTTGAATTGTCTGTTCATATTTTTGAGTCTGGCTAAAGGTTTATCTATTTTGTTCATCTTCTCAAAGAACCAACTTTTAGTTTCATTGACCTTTGCTATTGTTTTCTTTGTTTCTATTTCATTTATTTCTTCTCTGTTCTTTCTGATTTCTTTCCTCTAGTAAATTTGGGTTTGGTTTGTTCCTCTTTCTCTAGTTGCTTTAAGTGTAAGGTTAGGCTATTTTTTTGAGATTTTTCTTGCTTCCTGAGGCAAGATTGTATTGCTATAAACTTCCCTCTTAGAACTGCTTTTGCTGTGTCCCAAAAGTTTTGGACCATCGTTTTTTCATTGTCATTTGTCTCTAGATATTTTTTGATACCCTTTTTGATTTCTTCAGTGATCCACTGTTGTTTAGTAACATATTGTTTAGCCTCCATGTGTTTGTGTTTTTTACAGGTTTTTTCCTGTAATGTATTTCTAATCCCATAGCTTTGTGGTTGTAAAAGATGCTTCATATGATTTCAATTTTCTTAAATTTACCAAGGCTTGATTTTTGGCCAAAGATGTGATCTATCCTGGAGAATGATCTGTGTGTGAGTGAGAAGAAAGTGTATTTGACTGCTTTCAGATGTAATGTTCTATAAATATTAATTAAGTGCGTCTGGTTTAGTGTGTCATTTAAGCTTGTGTTTCCTTACTGATTTTCTGTCTGGATGATCTGTCCATTGATGAGAGTAAGGTACTAAAGTTCCCCACTGTTACTGTATTACTGTCAATTTCTCCTTTTATGGCTGTTAGCATTTGGCTTGTATACTGAGGTGCTTCTCTGTTGGGTGCATATATATTTACAATTGTTTGATTTTCTTCTTGGATTGATCCTTTGATCGTTATGTAGTGTCCTTCTTTGTCTCTTGTAACATTCCTTATTTTAAAGTCTATTTTGTCTGATATGAGTATTGCTACTCCAGCTTTCTTTTGATATCCGTTTTCATGGAATATCTTTTTCCATCCCTTCACCTTCAGTCTGTATACGTCCCTAGGTCTGAAGTGGGTCTCTTGTATATAGCATATATATACAGGTTTTGTTTTTGTATACATTCAGCTAGTCTATGTCTTTTGGTTGGAGCATTTAATCCATTTACATTTAAGGTAATTATTGATATGAATATTCTTATTGCCATTTTGTTAATTGTTTTGGATTTGTTTTTGAAGGTCTTTTTTCTTCCTTTCCTCTTTTATTCTCTTCTCTTGTGATTTGATGTCTGTCTTTAGTGATGTGCTTGGATTGCTTTTCTTTTGTTTGTGTGTATCTATTATAAATTTTGGTTTGTTGTTTCCATGAGGTTTTGATATAGTAGTCTATAGGTAAAGAAGATTGTTTTTTTGGGGGGTTTTTTGGGGGTTTTTTTTTTGCGGTACATGGGCCTCTTACTGTTGTGGCCTCTCCTGTTGTGGAGCACAGGTCCCGGATGCGCAGGCTCAGCAGCCATGGTTCACAGGCCCAGCTGCTCCGCGGCATGTGGGATCCTCCTTGACTGGGGCACGAACCCGCATTCCCTGCATCAGCAGGCAGACTCTCAACCACTGAGCCACCAGGGAAGCCCCAAGAAGATTGTTTTAAGTTGCTGATCTCTTAATTTCAAATGTATTTCCAATATCCTGCCTTTATACTCTCCTCTTCTTATGATTTCTGGTTTTGATATCATATTTGTGTGTGTGGATGAGTTCGTATTTTTACTTTATGTTTGCCTTTACCGGTGATCTTTCCAGTTTGTAATTTTCTTGATTTTAGTTGTGGCCTCTTCTTTTCTGCTTAGAGAAGTTCCTATAGGATTTATTGTAACATTGATTTGGTGGTGCTGAATTCTTTTAGCTTTTGCTTGTCTGTAAAATTTTGAGTTCTCCATCCAATCTGATTGATAGCCTTGCTTGATATAGTATTCTTGGTTGTAGGTTTTTCCCTTTCATCATTTTAAATATATCATGCTATTCCTTTCTGGCCTACAGAGTTTCTGCTGAAAAATCAGCTGATAACCTTATTGGGGGGTTCCCTTGTATGTTCTTTGTTGTTTTTCCCTTGTTGCTTTTGACATTTTTTTCTTTGCCTTTAATTTTTGTCAGCTTGATTAATATGTGTCTCAGTGTGTTCCTCCTTGGGTTTATGTTGTATCGGACTCTCTGTGCTTCTTGGACTTGAATGAGTGTTTCCTTTCTCATGTTAGGAAAGTTTTCAGATATAATCTCTTCAAATATTCTCTCAGGCCCTTTCTCTCTCTCTTCTCCTTCTGGTACCCCTATAATGTGAATGTTGCCGAATTTAATGTTGTCCCAGAGACTGTTCTCATTTCTTTTCATATTCTTTTCCTTTGTCCTGTTCCATAGCAGTGATTTCCACCATTCTGCCTGCCAGCTCACTTAATCGTTCTGCCTCACTATTCTGTATTGATTCTTTCTGTGTATTTTTCACCCCATTTATTTTATTGTTCATCTGTGTTTGTTTATTCTTTAAATCTCCTAGCTCTTTGTTAAACATTTATTGTAACATCTTGGTCTGTGCCTCCATTCTTTTTCCAAGATCTTGGATCATCTTTATTATCATTACTCTAAACTCTTTTTCATGTAGGTTGCCTATCTCCTCTTCATTTTGTTGTTCTTGTGGTTTTTTATCTTATTCCTTCATCTGATGCATATTTCTCTGTCATCGCATTTTATCTAACTTTCTGTGTTTGTGGACTCCTTTCCACTGTCTGGAAGGTCATAGTTCTTCCTGCTTCTGGTGTCTGCCCTCTGGTGGGTGAGGTTGGTCCTGAGGCTTCTTGTGGAGGCTTTCTGGTGGGAGGGGCTGGGTCTTGTCCCTCTGGTGAGTGGTGCTGTGTCTAGGAGTGTGTTTATACGTGGCTGTGAGCTTAGTATGGCTTTAGGCACCCTGTCTGCTGATGGGTGCATCTGTGTTCCCATCCTGCTGGTTGTTTGGCCTGAGGCGTTCCAGCACTGGAGCCTGTAGGTTATTGGGTGGGGTCAGGTCTTGATGCCAAAATGGGGACCTCTGGGAGAGCTCAGGCTGATCAATATTCTCTGGGGCCTCTGCCACCAGGGTCCTTGCCCACCCCCAGTGAGCCGCAGGTGATGCCCGCCTCCCCAGGAAACCCTCCAACTCATAGGTAGGTTCAGCCCCAGCTCCTATTGAGTTACTGCTTTGTGCTGGGTCCCAGTGTACATGAAATCTTGTGTGCGCCCTCCAGGAATGGAGTCTCTGTTTCCCCCAGTCCTGTGGAGCTCCTGCAGTCAAGTTCTGCTGGCCTTCAAAGCCAAATGCTTTGGGGATCTTCCTCCTGATGCCAGACCCTCAGGCTGAGGAGACTGACATGAGCTCAGGACTCACTCTTGTGGGAAAACCTCTGCAATATAATTATTTTCCAGTTTTGGGTTGTCCGCCTAGCAGGTACGTGATATGATTATGTCACGAAAGCACCCCTCCTGCCATCTCATTGTGGCTTTTTCTTTGTCTTTGAATGCAAAATATCTTTCTTGGTGGGTTCCAGTCTTTTTTATTGATGGATTTTCAGCAGTTAGTTGTGATTTTGGTGTTTTTGTGAGAAGAGGTGAGCTCAAGTCCTTCTAGTCCACCCTTTTTTCTGGAATCAAAGGGCTACTTTTAGATTGGATGCTTGTTGTCTCTTTCCTCAGTGTGTGCTGACCGTTATCCCCCTGATATGAGGTGTGCAGTTACAGCGGCCCTTGCACGCTCCCAGGGGGCAAGTGGGGCAGGGCCTGGCACCTACTTGAGGGTCTTCTGTGGGCAGTTCCTCTCTACTTCCTCCTGGGACAGTAGGGGCAGGGTCCAGCACCTGGTCATGGCAAAGGCAGGTGCTATCCATGCTGTCCTGGGACAGCAGGCACAGGGCCTGATGCCTGTTCACAGATTTCCTAGAGGTGGGCATTATATCCGCACCCTCCTGGGACAGTAGGTGCAGGTTCTGGTGCCTGCTTGCAGAATTCCTAGGGGCTGGTGCTCTCCACACCCTCCCAGGACAGCAGATGCAGGGTCCAGCACCTGCTCATGGATTTCCTACAGGTTGATGCTCTCCATGCCCTCCTGGGCCCCCAGGCCTCCACTATGAGATGTCCTGTTGTCTGGAAGCACTCACAGGGAAAGATGCACTTATGGTGGTCCCACCCCTCTCCTCACGTGCTCCCAAATAATGGCACCTTGCCTCTTTGGTGGGCCCAGCCTTCTTCTGAGTACACCCTCAGCTGCCACAGCTCAGCCTCTTCAGGCTGCTTCCATGTAGCCAACTCTGGTCCTCTCCCTGGATCTGACCTCTGAAGCCTGAGCTTCAGCACCCAACCCACACCCACACCCACACCAACAGACAAGTGTCTCAGGCTGGGCACCGCAGGGTGGCAGTTCTGAGCTTCTGTGCAGGTTACTCTCTATTTGTCTTCCACAAACTGGTCGCTGTGCTCTCCTCCTAGGCTTTGAGGCTCCCCCTCTGTCCAGTCTGATCTCCCACCAGTGGGGAGACTTCCCTGGGTTCAGGAATCTTTCCTCTTCACAGCTCCCTCCCCGGGCCACAGGCCCCACCCCAATTCGTTCTTTTTCTTTTTCCTTTTTTCCTACCTGGTTACATGGAGGTTTCTTGTCTTTTCAGAAGTCTGAGGTCTTCTGTCAGCATTCAGTAGCAGTTCTGTGTGGATCATTCCACTTGTAGATGTATTTTTAATGTTTTTGTGGGAGAAGGTGTGGTTCATGTCTTAATCCTCTGCCATCTTGATACACCCTTCCATTCTTTATATTTCTTTCTATTCCCACTTTTTTTTGCCATTCTTTTATAATCAGGAAAAATTAGATCATAAAATAGCAAAAGCAAAGTAGTGTTAACATAAACCTAATCACTGTTTACTTGTGAGTGTCTGGTATGTCTCATTTTTGTCTAATTTATCTGCTGAGTTTTAGTTATACAATAAAGGACCGAATCTAAGCCTATACCCTGTATAGCATCAAATACAAAATATGCTATTAATACATTTTAAATAATTATTTGAGGTGAGGGATAATAACCAGCAGGTGAGAGCCTGAAATTATTGATTCAAAAGCAGAAATAATTATAAGAGTTTAAGTGTCTCTCAACACTGTACACATATTCATTGAATCATGGTGAAACTCTCAACTACTCCATTTATAAGGCAGAAAAAAACAATATCTAATAATGTGACTCACTAACTGAATAAAAATATTAATTCTTGGTTTAAAGATTTGCAAACATTTTCTGAAGTAATTTAAATAATTAACTCCATCATTCACTAATTACACTTGTGAGACATTAAAATAAAACATTGCCAAGTAATTTTAATTAGATTACAATAACTTAGCTATAGAGTTGTGTTTCCTAACTTCAGATATACTATCTCAAGAATACGGTGCAACTACATTGATAAAGAAGAAGAGCAGATTCCCTCAGCTTTACCAAAATCTAGATGAGTCCCCCTAATTCCATGTGTTTTTCTTTCTGATACAATTATTTGTCTTACTTTAAAAATATCATGTTTCTATTAAAGAAATGACTGTGCAGTGAACCATCACACAAAATAAACCAATGGGATTTGTATTTTTCACTTCTCCAATTGTTTTTTCTTGGAATTTCAGGATAATTAGATCCAATACTGTAGAGGGTAATTAATACCTAGCAAAATACAGCAAGGTGTACATCTTCCATTTTCTAGGTAATGTTTGTTTTTCATAGGCCCTCAATCTTTACTTTCTACTACCCTTTGAATTTTTTCAGTTTTCTCTTCTACCTCCTAAAGACTCCAGAATTCACAGATGTAGAAAACAAACTTATGATTACTATGGGGGAAAGTGGGGAGAGGGATAAATTGGGAGATTGGAATTGACATATACACACTACTATATATAAAATAACTAGTAAGGATCTACTGTAGAGTACAGGGAACTCTACTCAATACTCTGTAATTGCCTATATGGGAAAAGAATCTAAAAAAGAGGGATACATGTATATGTATAACTGAATCACTTTGCTGTACACCTGAAACTAACACAATATTGTAAATCAACTATATGCCAATAAAATTTTTTTAATTGAAAAAAATAAAGACTTCAGAATTATTTTTGACCTCTGTTTTAATGCTAGAGCTAGGGGAAAAACAAAGAAAAAATAACCTAACTGAAGTTAGAAAAAAATCACCAATATTTGTGACCCTACTTGGTAAGGACTCCTAGTTTTATATTCTGCTTATTTTGTGGCTTTCACTAGGCCTTTCCCATTGTCTAAAGATGCTGAGGAGGGAAACTTATGTTAAACCACCGTCTTATAACTTAATGTTGATACAAAATGTAACAAAAGAGAAAAAAAGAGAGTGTAAATAGTAGTGCCATAAAGAACATGAGGAGGAAAGAAATGGCTGCCAATATCAGGCCACCCATATAGAATCTTGCTTGTCTGGACAACACAGCGATGAGACCACTAAAAGTGCTTATGAAATTGAAGTCCTAATTTCAGTACAGTCAGTCCTCATATTGCCCAGTTACCCATATGAGTCTGACTTGTTTCACTTCTATAGTGTCTTATAATGCTCACCCATCTGGACATAGCTGCCTTTGAAAATGTGAGCATAAGGTAACAAGTGGGTTTGAATAATGAAATATGACTAGCCTGCCAAGAAGTCATCTCTACTATCAGAAACCCACAGAGGAGGACCTCGTTTTTTCTTCCTCTTTCTAAATGCCTGTTGATCACCCATACCCATCTTAATGTTGTGTGGGCAATAACCTTATGCCAATTAGAAGATGTTAAATAAAGTATTTCAATTAGAAATGTCATTCTCTTGATTACATGCAGTAGTAATTGTTGATGGGAAGTTAGGTGCAAATTATTTTTTTGAAGTATATTTTGTCCCAAGAGTGCAACTTAACTAATGCTAGCAAAACTAAGATTTCAACAAATTTAATTCAACAAAGATTGACTTTGAGGAACTTAGGTAAATAGATGAAAATATTTGCTGTGTAAGTTATCTTGAAAAATCAGGGATAGCAGATGGGAGGGACAGCATGGTTAATTTTAATGGTAAATTTGAACTCCAGTTAGAAATTAAATATTTTCTACTTTGCCACAATACTAACAGTATTAGAAAGTATAACCTGGTAACTATTAGAGTTGCAGAAAAATGTAGGCTCATATACTATTGTACCTAGCCTTCCAATGTCAATTTTTTCCTACCTGGATTAATCAGTTGACTATAAAAACCAGATAGTTTCATTAATTCAGAGCTTTATAGTTTGAAAACATTCTCATTTTCATTCTGTCAAATCACTTAAAGAAATATTGCGTGTGTGTGTGTGTGTGTGTGTGTGGTGAAGTGTTAAGAACAAATGAGACTGAGAGAATTTGATTCCGCCACACATTTTCCTATATTCGAAGTGACCACAGACGAATATAGAATCC
The DNA here is from genome assembly GCF_003676395.1 of Aethalodelphis obliquidens. Classification (NCBI taxonomy): domain Eukaryota; kingdom Metazoa; phylum Chordata; class Mammalia; order Artiodactyla; family Delphinidae; genus Aethalodelphis; species Aethalodelphis obliquidens. The sequence continues at coordinate 2,510,247 of NW_020837983.1, forward strand.
AAAGACCATGATACATTTAACACTTACAAAACTAAAATATATCAGGATGTTTATCTGAGGCTCATGGAAGATAACAAATGTGAATATTCTTTGAAAAGTGCTATAAATTCTTGCCATGTAATTCTCTGTGATTACACTATATAGCTTGCAACTATTAAGTTTTTATGCTATTTGTTGCCTAAGGAGGTCATGAAGAGATTTTTGTTATTTTGTCATTTTTTCTTTGTCTGAAAAATAAAATTTCATTTGTCTTAAAAAAGTACGAGAATACCAGAAGGGACTGTTTTTCCCTTAAGTGATTTAACCTTTTGGCCAAGGCTGTGTTCATATGTAACAGTGTCTGATGTCTTCCAATTTCCTAATTTCTGTCTCAATTTCTTCATAAATTCATACTTGAGGGACAAAGTCAACCCTATGAACATCTTTTAGCTCACATCTTCACAGTGGCTAAAAGGGGTATACAAATGAAGGAAAAATTAGTCCTCATTGACTGCCAAAAGTCTCTTCTGTATTGTAAAAGAAAAAAAATTTAATTGCATTCACTGATGACAAGTGTGGGTGCATTTGGCAGACAAGGGGAAAGGACTTTGCTGTGTGTCTGCTGTTCAAAAATTCTTCTCATTCTGCTAACACTTTTCCTCTTCATGTCATCAAAAATAATTTTTTACTGATTATGTTGACACCTTCACAGTGCCAGAATTTTTCTTACATCTCAGATGTAACTGTCTATCATGATCTGCATTTAAGTGTGTTGTCTTTTTTTTTAATATAGCATATATGTAAAAAAAATACTTTTTGAAACTAACAAGTTCAAGTTTTACTTTGCTTAAAGAAGATGAGTTCATATCTACACAGGATTGAACAGGCAACACATTCATTCTCAACCTTCAGACACTAATTTTGTCTTTCTGAGTAGTTGAGGCTTTAACGCATATTAATCCATGTTTGTTAGCTTACAGCACAAAGTGGTGTAAAATGAGACAGTTTTAGAAGGTGAATTAATTTTGTCATTTCACTAGTGAAAGTGTTTCTTTCAGGATATTTTTAATTTAAAAGAGATATAATCTGCCAACAATAAAAATGGAAAAGATAAAGATTCACCACAGGTTGCTTTATGTAATAGTTTTGTTCCTGAAAGTGTAATTGCAAACTAAGTCATATTTTCCCATTGAATTGTTTTATACTTGAAATCCGTGTTCAGGACTCTTTTGCAAATGATGTATTCAATACCATCTTCCTGGAATAACTCTTGCTTCTGCAATGTTTCTTATATCTGTATCTTTCACCAACTGGCCTTTTCATAAACCATTTATTACAAGTGGTGAAACAGTATAATTTCTTCTTTAGATCGCAGCATATAGTTTTTGCAGCTTCTGCAAATGATCCCCCACATTTTCCTTCCTCAATTCCTAATGGAATTAAATGGATTATTTTCTTGCTGATAATCTCATGGATAAATTGGAAATAGAGGTTAGTAATTTCAGGGGCTTTGTGCCTTTTGAACCACATTCAACTAAAGATCGTTCTGCATAGAAAAATCACCTATCAGAAAAAACTAGTCAATAAGATGGAAAAAAAAATTAAAAATAAAAGAGAACAAAAGCAGAGCATCAAGGAATAGATTAAATTCATATAAAGCCTGAAGGGGAAATATATATATTTTGCATCCCTGTTAAAGGAAAATTACTAGAACAACATGGTGCCTCATGGAACCCATTTAATATGTGCCTATTGAATCATTAAATCTGTAGATTGAGTCATAGATATATCTAGTAACCATCACTACAAATAGCACACAAATCAAACAAAGGCTGAATAGATTTTTCCCTGTCATTGACATGCTGCTGGATCAGTTTTCTTATCAAGAATTTCAGAAACACAAGTACTCTAGTTTGCCAGTAGAATTTTCCAAAGCTGTTTACATGTGGTTGGGTACAACCAAGGGAAACAATGAAGACCAAAGGAATAATAGAGGGTTTAATTGTAAGAGATTTGATCAAAATGCTACAACAGGGGCTTCCCTGGTGGTCCAGTGGTTAAGACTCTGTGCTCCCAATGCAGGGTGCCAGGGTTTGATCCCTGGTTGGGGAACTAAGATCCCACATACTGCAACTAACCCTGTGCACCGCAACTACCAAGCCTGTGCAATCTAGAGCCCCCACGCTGCAACTAGAGAGCCTGAGCACTGCACCTAGAGAGCCCACATGCTGGAACAGCTGAGCCTGCACTCTCTAGAGCCTGCATGCCACAGCTAGAGAAGCCCGCACGCCACAACTAAGACAAAGAGCAGCCAAAATTAATTAATTAATTAATTAATTTTAAAAGAAACAGAACACTACAACACTTCTCTGCCCTAGAGACACAGTCAGGACAGGCAGCATAATCATACTCAGATTAAATTTAAGAAAATATATTACTCATCAAAAATGTACAGTTACAAGGTACAAAGTAAATACTGATTATAATAAGGTTCGTGATAAGATAGAATTTCAATTCACTCACACCAACAGAAATATCAAATTTGATGGCTCTCTATTCATACATTAGCTTACCAAATAGTGTGGCTTAAAGCTGATATTAATTTAAATACTTTTTCTAATATATTAATATTAATTTATATTACAGTTAATTAACATTAGAGTTTTAACTTATATTCTTGATTTGCAATGTTAAGTATTTTTTCAGTCGTTGAAACACTGTTTCCTCATAATCTGTTAATATGTTGAACAAGTCTGAAATCAGTGAGTTGACCTTATAAATGTGTATCAATTTTTTGTGTGGGGTGGGGGGAATTGTTAGTAAAACCATATATATATATGCAATAGCTCTGAGCCTACCTATTTCATTTCAGGAAATAAAGCTCCCCTTGCTCCCTCCTTCCAATTAACTATGGGAATCATAAAAGAGTGCTCAAAAGTCATCTTTGGGCTGCTGTCACCACATGATGTTTACTACATTTTTTTTCTCTATCTTGGTTTCCACTTGGTTGTGTTCACTGTAGGAAAAGTGGCCTGAATTAGTCCCAGTGTTGGTAAGGCAGACTGCTCTTCCTGTGTAAAGACCAATACCCATGCCAAGGATATTGGAAGGGAGAAATCTAGCAAAATGGAAGCAGGGAGAGGTAAGAAGGACATACCCAGGAAGACTGGAGAAGAGGCAGAAAATGAAAGCAAACCTCTCATATGAGGAGAGAGGTTTCTGGGGTTGAGATAGCAAGGACAATGTTTCGACAGAACTGTGTGGTGCAGAGGAAACTAAGAGTAACTGAAAACCAACTCAATTTTTTAGTTGTAATTTCTAAAGGAATGTCAAAAAGGGCTTATTTTGTAACACACATGCTTAATTTTTTTCCCTTTTTAAGCATCTCTTCATTTATTGAGGATAACAAGCCTTGTCACATATGCTGCAAATGTTTTCCCATTTGTCTTTTACCTTTTGATTCTATTGTATAGAATTTTTAAATAAACATACATTTTTAACATTTTAGATAGTCAAAACTTTTTCATTTATGATTATATTTTAACGTTAAGCTTATAAATGCTTTCCTTTATTCAAATTTATACATTCATCAATATTTTTCTAGTTCCATTATTTTATTTTTACATTTAATTCTTTAATCACTTAATTTTACCCACAAATTACCATGTAATTATTTGTAAAATAATCGAAATTTCCTCCAGTTTTAAAGACTCTTTATTAAATTCCAAATATTTAAACACTTCGAACTTATTTTGGAGGATTTATATTCCACTCCCTTAATCTATCATTTATTCCAGCACATGTACAATATTCAGTTAATTTTTGTAGCTTTGTAATATGCTACCTGGTGATATAAACCCTCCCCAATAATTACTATTCCTCTCAGCTTTTACTTGGCTTTTTAAAATATTGAGGTTAAATAAACATAATATAAAGTTAGTCATTTTAACCATTTTGAAGTGTGCAATTCAGAGGCATTAAGTACATTCACAATGTTGTGCAACCATCGCCATTATCTAGTTCCAAAACATTTTCCTCACTTGAGAAGGAAACCCTGTACCCATTAGGCAGTCATTCCTTTTTGCTCCCTCCCCCTAGTTCCTGGCAGCCACAAGTCTGCTTTCTGTCTCTAATGGATTTCATGTAAGTGGAATCACACATATTTGTCCTCTGTATCTGGCTTATTTCACTTAACATAATGGTCTCAAGGTTCATCCATGTTGTGTCGTATATCAGTATCTCATTCCTTCCTACGGCTGAATAACGTTTCATTATATGGATATACATTTAGTTTATTCATCCAGCAGTTGATGAAAATTTAGGTTGTTTCCACCTTTTGACCACTGTGAATAGTGCTGCTGTTAACAGTTGCACACAAGTTTTTATTTTAACACCTATCTTCAGTTCTTTTGGTAGTGGAATTGCTGGGTCATATGGTAATTCTATGTTTAACTTACTGAGGAACTGCCAAACTGTTTTCCACAGTAACTGCACCATTTAACATTCCCACTAGCAAGGCATAAGTGTTCTGATTTCTTCCACCCTCCTTCCTTCCCTCACTCACTTCTTTTTTCCTTCCTTCCTTCTTTTCCTGTTATGAATTGAATCTCTTTTTTCTGTTAAATTTTCTAAATGATTATTGCTGATAAATAGGACGTAGTAGACCATTTTGCTAGTGACCCATTTTGTCTTCCATCTCTGAATTTTTATATTACTGTATAGATCCCAGTAAAATTTAGCACCTGGTTCTATACTGCTTTCTATTACTATCAAGTTGTTTTATGTAGGAAAGTACTTTCTTCTCAATAATATTTCAAACTCTTCAGGAATATCTATATTGGCTTTTGTATTACCCCCAATTATTTAAGAAGTACCTGTGGACCTTATTATAGATCATCTTGTAAGTTGTATGACAGATACTTTGAAGATAGCCTATGATATAGAATTCTAGGTAACTATATGTTATTGAAGAATTTCTAGAATCACATCTAGTTTAGATCTGGGAAGTAAATAGCCTACTGTAATTGGTTTGGAAGTATAATTAAGAGAGAAAAATCCAAGAGAAAATGAAGAGAAGAATCAATAGAACTTGATCAAAGTATATCTTTGTTTTTGTACATATTCACTAATGCACATAGGAAATCATGTATTGAACAAGACTGAAATAGTCTGAGATACTTACGTGTCTTCCCAAATTCGTCTAGTGTCATTAGAAGCTGCAAACTACATGGGGCTTTTGTTTATCATAAGGCTTAAAAAAAAAAAACAAACCGTGTTAACCTTGGAAGTAACCAAACATCAACATTTTAATATCAACATTACAGAGCTCTTGAATTTTATTCTAACATGCTCTATCTTATTGATAAAAATAAATCTTCATATTTAGAAAAAAGCATTTTAAAATTCTGAATCTAACATTTCACCTAATTGTACTAAACCTAAGCATAAACCCTTAGAAGAAGCATAGAATTTTGGTCATGCTGTGTAATTGTGTCCAAAATGACTATTATTTATTATGAATAATATAAAACAGGTACAACTGTAAAAACTTACTAACCAATTCATTGCACTAAAGCAAACAGAAATGTTCTTAAACTTAGAACTAAAATTCTATCTTCTTCACTTAAATGAAATAGAACAGAAAGTAGATCTAAAACAAAAAGAATTCCTCCTTACTCTCTTTCTTCCTCTTGCTTACTTCCTCTGTTCTCCTCTCTCCCTCTCTCTCTTTCTCTGTCTCTGTCTCTCTCTCTCTCTCTCTCTCTCTCTCTCACACACACACACACACACACACACACACACACATGCACACACACACTTCTTATTTGAAGGTGCATCTGCTGATTTTGTTATATATTCTTTTTAAACTAAATCTCATATATATTAGTTTTTCTAAGGTAGTATTTCATTGGGAAATCTTCGTAGGAAAAACCAAAAAATGCTGGAGTCACATAAGTTTGAGAAGCACTACTTGCTATATTACATTCTTGAAAATTCACAGTTCATATTAGTATAGTGAAATCTTCCAAAAGTCCTACAGAAAAAAATTTTAAATTGGTATATTCCCAATGTATTTGACCATGGTGCCATTTTACACCCAACACCTAACAACACTCACAATATCATAGTAATTAGGATGAACTTTGTCACCCCATGGTAACAAACTACCCCAAAATATCAGTGACATAACATGAGAAAATATATTTATCACTCAGACCACTTATGTAATGTAGTTCAGGAGGAAGTTCCACTTACTGTGTTCACGTGGTAAAGAGTGTAAGTTGGATTTTTTTTTTTCATGGTCACTACAACAATGGTAAAGAAGTTTAGCACATCATTCGCTACTTTAAAAAAATTCCACCAGGAAATGACATTCCTCTCTTTCTGTCAAATCTCATTTACTAAGGCAAATATTATTGCTATGTCCAACTGCAGTGTCAAAGGCGAATCTTAATTCTACCATGTGCTTCAAAGATGGAGAGCCAAATTCTTTGGTAAACAGCAGGGCTACCACAAACATACTTTGGGAAATGCTGATCTGAAGAAACAGCTTTGATGCCTGTTATTCAGTAACTTAGCAAACAAAACACACTTACAAAATACATAATCCCTGTTAAGTGAATGATCCTGGGGTTCGTCCAGTCTGTAAGCAATGCCAACTTGGCTTCTTTGCTTTACCAGGTGCATAGTGTGGTCTATTCCAGTTGAGTTGCCCCACCTGTAACTCAAACACTGATCTGGGCCCTTTGTTGATGTTAGTTCCTGGCGATTGGTGATCATGCTAATAACATAAAGTAGTCATTCACCATCCTGCTTTGAAAGCTACCAGCATCTCAATGTATTTTACCTTCTCTAAACCTTTCTGGTTCTGTCCTTATCCCGCAGTCTCTGATGTTATCAACAGAAAGGGCCTATCACATTTGTCAGTGACCACTGTGTTATAGTGATTTCCATTCATTATAAATTAGCCACATGAAAAATAACATTAAAAACCCTAATGGTCTGTTTCCCTATCTCTAAATTTATAGTTGTGTGCAGGGGGACTTGTGCTGTGCAAGGGGTTCAGACCTGCCATGTGCCTCAGAACTCCAGTTCAGTTTGCTCAGCCCCACCCAAGTCTGACCTAATGTCTGAGGATCCAGTATCCTGGGGTCAACCCCCTGCTGAGGGTTGGAGACTTAAGTCCACCCAGTTTCAACAATGAAGCTCGACATTTAAATGTTTTTAACTTCTCATCCCTTTTAATAATTTTTATGAAACCACCAAAGTTTAGCCCAAGGATCATAAAAGAGTTTCATCACAAGTGATAATTCTGATATACTGAGAATGCTACTTGAGATGGAATAAGAATTCTGAGGTCAAGAATAGATTCAGCAGAAATGAGTACCATCATTCATTAGTGATGTATGCATGGCAGTTTTCATGCCACAGATTTGTCATCCTGAGGCCTTTCCAATCTTATGATAAACTTTCATCATCAACATAGCTATCTTGGAACTGGTCCTTTTGTGTTTTCTATACCTGGAAATGACCGATGTCCCATGTGTCAAAATTCAAAATCCAGAGCAGTAGCAATGGGTGGTCAACAAGGCATCATAAATTGGATCTGAGTACCTTTGAATGGGGAGTACATTACCCGTGTTTGGCACTTTCAGTAACAAGAGATAACTGGTATTATTTATGTTGATTTAATGAGAATTCACACCTAGTCCTTCAAAGTTAAGTAGCTATGTATTGGTGTTCACTTCTCATTAAAAATTTTCTTTAAACATTTTTTTTTTTATTCCTTAGAAGAAAGATTTACATGCTGACATTTCAGACTTTGTTGGTATAGTTAGAGATAAAAATTACAACCACTTATAAGTACAATTTATTACAAAGCCAAAAAATAATCCCAACTCAGAGAGCTGAGTTAGATTCTTTTTTAAACCCATTTGCTTCTATTAGATTAATCAATCAACCAATCTAAAAATGAAGTTTAACCTTTCAGATTTAAATTTCTGGTAACTAATATTCTTTACATATAAATAAAGAGAATCTGGGTCCCTTTCAGTTTATTTTAAAGCAAGGTCATCTTCAGTGTATGAAAACAGCCAAATCCAGTTATCATATTTTTCAGAATGAGCAGGAACTATGAATCATCCAGTTGCTCTTCTCATATATATCTTTGGGCTGGGATTTACACTCATTGTTCTAAATGAAACACACAAAGAATATCACAGTAGATTTAGATGGCAAAATTCTAAGCAAAAGGCTGGATGCTGCTCCATCCCAATTTTGGAGCTCTGCTCTATTTGTCAAAACCGAAAGAGTGAAATAGCATGGTGAAGACCAGCTAGTTGTTCACCAAATTATTATCCTCTTGCTCCCTGGGCATACAGCTATATGACATATTCAAGCCTTCCTTGAACTTAGATACAGCTATATGAAACTGAGTTCCATTCAATAGAATATGGGCAGCAGTGATGCCTGACATTTCCACGCCTGTCCTTTAAAAGATCTCTCCTGTGTACAACCATCCATTCTCTTTTCCCATCCATTGGCTAAATGGGGGGACTCCAAGAACTCAGAGAAGGGAAGAAGTAAAAGAGGCAGAATGATCTAGGTCCCTGAGTTGCCATTTGAATGAGAAGTGACCAACAATGAGTTGACTATTGACTATTAAATAAACTGTAAATGTGTTAAGACTCTGAAATTATAGGGTTGTTTCTTGTGTCAGTTAGACTATTGTGACTAATTCAGCTAGTATGAATGACGGTCTTGATCATATTGTCTCTATTAAAATTCCTGGACAATAAACAAATAAATAATTATCCTTATCAACAAATCACAGAAATAAAGGTGAATACCTACATATGACATTGTAAGGACTGAGCACTTTTCATATGCCAAGCAAAATATAATTTTGTAGTTCCTATGTACAGACCATAAAAATGAAAATCTAGGTGATTAAATAACTGGATCAAGATTAGTCAGTTAATAAATAATAGAAGTAGGACTCAAATCTAACTTTGATTGCAAGATCTACACTGTTGAACATCAAGATATACTGACTCAGTTCTCACACTCATTCTGTCTCTTTCCTGACAATTATAGAATCAGTTTAACCTGTCTATTTTATCACTTCAGAGCGTGCCTACTGCTTGATGTGATTCATTGCACTTGATATTCCAGAATCCTGAACCTGTCGAAAACTGTCGCTTTGAAGTTTACATCTATCATCAAAGATCTTGCTTACAAGCAGCATAACCCCCTTGAGTTAAAGTAGAAAAATAGTTTATTGTAAGCTATTAGAAAACTAATGGAAAGCTTCAGGAGGCTTAAAGACTCACGTACAAGAACAATCTCCAAATTGCACACTATGCCTCTCCAGTAGAGACCCTTCTGAGCATAGACATAGCTGTTAACACAGTGGACACTGCGGCGTGCATATCACCACTATCCCTGTGACATCTTCATTACTGCCTCTGGAATGCCTGATATCTCTCCTCCACATTCTGCTATTCTCATGAGAATATGGATTCTATGCAACAGCTCCATCTGTTTCTTCCTGATGTTCCCTTCTGAATAAGACTATCTCAGGAGAGTGGCTCCATTTGGGAGAGCCTCCTCCTGAGCTGGAGGCTGGAAAATGAGTTTTGATTTAACATTAAGTCAGTAGGATTGGCCACTCATGTGGCAAATTCCCCAAACATAAAAAGTCTGTTCAAAAGGTGCTCAGTGGTCACAAACATGCCATAGGTCCACTAAAATGGCAACCCAAAGTCACATGGAAGCCGAGATTACAGGGGAATAGAAACTATAGACCTTTCAGAAGCAGCTCATTCACAGAAAGAACAGACCAGAGGTCCAGAAAAAAAGCAGCCCAAGGAAAGACAGAGCTGCTCTAGGATGACGTCTACGTTTTGGTGAAGCCTGGCTGTCCTTGCTCAAATTGGTTTCCGTGTATTTTCATAATACCAAGCTCTCTGCACACTTAAATAGCAAGTTGATACAGACATGCCAGGCAGTGTACGCCTTCAAAATGCTGACATGAAGAAATTAGAATCTCAAAGAACAGAGGGAAACTTCTGTTTCTAAGGGATTTAGGAAGTACTCTTAGATGGTGTTTAAGGCGATTGAGCTTTGACAGCTCACACACTTGGTTGGAATCCTGGCTGTACCGGTTGCTTTATCACCTCACTATATTGTAAATTCCATGAAATTATGGGTCATGTCCCATTCAAATTGTTGCCAATTATAGCCCCTCCTTTAACACAGAGCTTAGAAACTCATATTTGTTGAACTAATTCTTTCAACTAGTAGTAGCAAAAAATGAATTTTACTTATTTAGATTAAACAGAATGTACAAGCAACTACTTAGTAATTGGGAATAATGCATTGGACAGCTTGATTTTCAACAACCCATGCTTGAATGTATCATTTCTAGAAGGTTTGCTTTAGAGAATCAATTTTATATCATTTTTAATTGCCACACATGCACAGATTGACCTCAAAACACCGTATCATGATTACGGCAGCTATAGATCACATTGACTGTGACATTGCTTCCTCTAAGTCCAGAAGCTAGTTACCATATAATATTCACTATCCCTCTCTCTTTCCAATGTTTGTATCCAAACATTGTTTCTTAAGTAGTCAGATTGATCATATTGATTAATCTCCTGGTAGAAAGGATGAAATAATATTGATTTGCTCTGTAAATCTCAGCTCTAGCTAAAATATCTGGAGTGCTGCTTCCTTGAACTCCATAAGAGCTCTCTTCTCAAACCTCTTCCTTCTTGCTGATTACATCTGCAGATGGAAATCAGGTGTGAAGATCAGTTCAGACGCCAAACAGCAGGACAGACGCTGACTCTTATTGAACCCTAATGTTCTCTCTTCCTTAATTAAGGCCCAAGAACATCTTACCATGAAGAGAGTGACTTAGATTATGGATCGTATTCCTTCTAATGGCATGCATTTCACCCAATTGGGGGATAATACATTTCTTACTGCTTTGCTTTGCAAAGAGCCACTTACTCAGTTCTTCCAAGGGGAGAATAAAGAGCATGATTGTACTTATAAAGAGCACTCCATTATCCATGCTACAAAAGAAAGATGAAGTATACAGCTGTTTCCCCCAAATTATAACATGTTTTTTTCACTAAACATTTAAAACCCAAATAAAGAATAGTATTTAAATGTGTTAATGACATAGAATCTTATTTTAGAACTAGAATAATCCTTAACATTTGCAACACAAAAAAAGCAGTTACAAGCACAGGCTTTGGAGTCAGATGACCTGGATTAAGACCCTGACTTTAAATTTATTAGCTGTGTGACCTTAGGCAATTACAAAACCTCCTGCACCTCAATATTTTCTTCTGAATAAGGATAACTGTACAAATAAATATTTTAATAATACTACAGACAGCAAAAATAAGCAAGTGGGACTATATTAAACTAAAAACCTTCTGCACAGCAACGGAAGTCATCAACAAAATAAAAAGACAACCTACTGAATGGGAGAAAATATTTGCAAATCATATATCTGATAAGGGGTTAATATCCAAAATATATAAAGAACTAATACAAATCAATAGCAAAACACAAACAAACAAACAGTATGATTAAAAAATGGGCAGAGGATGTGAATAGATTTTTTCCAAAGATTATCAACAGGCATATGAAAAGATGTTCAGTATCATTAACCATCAGGGAAATGCGAGTCAAAACCATGATGAGATATCACCTCATACCTGTTAGAATGTCTATTATCAAAAAGACAAAAAATAACAAGTGCTGGGGAACTTGTGGCAAAAAAGGAACACTTGTGCACTGTTATAGGAAAGTAAACTGGTGCAGCCACTACCTTGTCTATCCTGGAGCTTCGAGTTCTGTGACCGTACCGGAACTGGTACCAGCTGGGGGTCCAGATGTGTGGATGGGCTGACTCTGTTCTTTTCCATACACTCCTTCCCCATTGCCAGATGTGCACCTGGGGTTACGTATCTGTTCCTGTCCTATGCTTTTCTTAACCACTCTCTTAAATTTCCAACTACAGTAGTGAAAGAAGCAGAACAGGCCTAAGTGTGAAGAGTCCACAAATGAAAATGGAGTGATTTTGTTTGTGTTACAGAAGAGAATGAAGTGGGATCAGGGAGGCAGCAGGGACTGTTTCCACTAGAGAGGGCCATTGACAGCTCTCTCGTGGTAAGAATGTGTGGACAAAGGCACAGAGGCAGGAAGAAGATAGCTAATTTATCCATAAATAAATAAATATGGCTGGCAAGGAGATCTGTCAAGGATAGTAGTGCAATCTAGAGGTACGAAGGAGGGAGAAAAACTAGTTATTGAAGGGCCTTGAATCCAGACCATGGCGTTCAGCCTTTATTCTGAAGACAATTGAACTGCCAATAAAGGTTTCTGTTAAAAGTTGAGTTTGGGAAAGATTGGTCATTTAGGTGTGCAGTTAGGGATGAAAAAGAGCTGACCTTTGTAAGCAAAATACAATGGGAGAGAATGATAAGATTTATATCCATTCGAGGTCTTGTTTATGATAAATGTGATAAATGAGAGGGAAAAATGTATTACGGAAGCTTATATGAGTAAGTGCCTTATAAAAGCATTCAGGTAAATTTGGGAAATACCAGAGTACACAGAACTACCTGATAATTCCAATACTAGACTTTTCAGATTCCTTAGGGCATATAAATTATAACATTACCCACGTGTTGATCACTGAACACATTTTACATTTTTCCCATGAGTCGCCTATTACTGACTTCTGGAGCCACAGTTCCAAAGAATGTGGTTTGAGAAATGCTGAGTTATTTGTTAACCAAGCTGCAGCGTTTTTATTAGTAGTTTCTAGTCCAGCCTTGGGTTATCAATCTCAGACCTTGTATAAGCATATTTGAATTCAACTTAATATTTTTGTTTCAGAACCATAAATTACTAGGTTACTGAAATTAACTTAGATGATAATGTTGTAAGAACACTTCATAAAAGTAGGTAGTAATCGCAACTGACATGAACACACGTATACAGTATATGCATGTACACATGTGTACATGTATGCGTTTATTTATGTATATGTGTATATGTGTGTTTGTATTCTTTATAATCCATTTAATTCCACAAAAAGCGATAGTTATTACTTTATGCCTACTTTATGGGGAACATATTAAATAGTAGAACAGTAGGAAAAAAGTATCTTGCTAACAGTTTTCAGAGTCTTTGCTAACAGAGCAAAAACAATGTACTACTCGCCATCAAAAGGGGTGGTTTGTACTTGCCTTAATTTTACTGTGACTTTGTCAGCAAAATGCACAATTGTAATAAGCAGAATTGTAAAAGTCTGCCACTAGTTTACCTTCATTACCCCTCCAGAAGATGGGTTTTAAATAGCAGTATACACCATCTAAAACAAGGGTTTGCAACAAGTTTAATTCAGGATACAAAAATGTTTTTCTTGGCCAGAGAAAATATTGACCTCATTTTCAAGTAAGCAAAGAATCGATAATTTATTTATCTACTTTTTGCACACAAGAAAGTCAAACTATCATCAGTTTCCTGAGAAAGCCTATCATTATAAAACTTTCCCTCCCTCTGAAAACAAAAACAAAAACCCAACACTGCCTTATTTCTTATGTTTCAGCAAAATTCAGGGCTGTTTCTTCACAGGCACGCGATGTTGCTTTTTTGGCATCTGTGCTTATACTCATGGAGTCACCTCTGCCAGGAATGTTCTCTCCTTCTGTCTTAGTTCATTTGGGTTGCTGCAACAAAACACCACAGACTGGGTGGCTTATGAACAGAAATTTATTGCTTATGGCTCTGGAGCCTGGAAGGCTGAGAGCAGGATGCCACCATGGTTGGGGGATGGTCCTCTTCTGGGGCGCAGACTTCTCATCGTGTCCTCACATGGTGGATCTCTGTGGGGTCTCTTTTATAAGAGCACTAATCCCATTCATGAGGGCTTCACCCTCCTGATCTAATCACCTCTCACCCACTCACTCCCCAACCTCCTAACCTTGGAGGTTAGGTTTCAACATATGAATTTGGGGGGGACACATTCCGATCATAGCACCATCACACCGGTTTTTTTTTTTTTTTTTTTTTTTGCGGTACGCGGGCCTCTCACTGTTGTGGCCTCTCCCGTTGCGGAGCACAGGCTCCGGAGGCGCAGGCTCAGCGGCCATGGCTCACGGGCCCAGCCGCTCCGCGGCATGTGGGATCTTCCCGGACCCGGGCACGAACCCGTGTCCCCTGCATCGGCAGGTGGATTCTCAACCACTGTGCCATCAGGGAAGCCCCACACCCTCTTTTTTGTGGCACCTCTTTGTCCTCATTCTTGTGTAGCTCATCTTGAGAACATTCCCTGAAGCAAATGCAGGGGCCCCCAAAATGAGTTATTAATTGAACTGGTTTGGAGAACTTTGCTCCCTCTGCCCCTTACTCCAAGATGACCACCTTCCTGCCAAACCCTTTGGTCAGATAGGCTTAGTTCTCTGATAAACACAAAGAGCACTAGAGCTTCATTATCACCATCAGTAGCCCCTAAATGCGGCTGCATATCCTGCTATAAGATTCTGATTCTGTAAGACAGCAGTGGGGTGCAGGAACAAAATGTTTCCTGTGGCCCGTGAGGCCTTGTAAACCTGTTTCCTGCTTAACTTGACCTCATGTGGGAATCCAGAACCTGGACAAGCCCTAAGTGGTCAGAAGCGAGACCATGAGGTCCCAGCTATGCCAGTTGTCACTGTGGGCTGTTAGCTCTCTAAAATTCCAAAATATTTTCTAATGTTTCAGAACATTAGAAACATGTGATATTCTACATGAATAAATTAATAGAGAACTGTAACAATTACCCTGCAAATAGTGACCTGAACAGTTTCCTCACCCCTTTGGCATTTATACCCTCTGATGTTTGTCAACAGTGGTCATGCTGCCTCTTCAATGCCATCTGATCAAGCTGCATGTAGGTTAGTCTCCCCTCTTCAAACTAGTCCTCCAGCCAGTTAAATCATTTCCCTTATTTTCTGTTCCTTTGGCCAATTTGTTCATTTCTGGGAAAACTAGCACCACATTATTCTAGCTGCAAACTCAGTTGTATTTTAATTAATATTTATTGAGTGCTAACTGGGTGCTTGGCCCCACATGAGGAACTGAAAAGGGCTCCAGTTGCCATTGATTTATGTGGGGACCCACATGGCCTCCAGCAGCCATGTTCTCCACAGTCTCAAATTCCCACTGTGATATTTATCTCTTTCTTTTTTTTTAAATTTAATTTATATTTTTATACAGCAGGTTCTTATTAGTTATCCATTTTATACATATTAGTATGTATGTGTCAACCCCAATCTCCCAATTCATCACACCACCACTCACCACCCCCAGCTGCTTTCCCTCCTTGATGTCCATACGTTTGTTCTCTACATCTGTGTCTCAATTTCTGCCTTGCAAACTGGTTCATCTGTACCATTTTTCTAGGTTCCACATACATGCTTTAATATACGATATTTGTTTTCCTCTTCTGACTTACTTCACCCTGTATGAGAGTCTCTAGATCCATCCACATCTCTACAAATGACCCAATTTCGTTCCTTTTTATGGCTGAGTAATATTCCATTGTATATATGTACCACTTCATTTTTATCCATTTGTCTGTCAATGGGCATTTAGGTTGCTTCCATGACCTGGCTATTGTAAATAGTGCTGCAATGAACAATGGGGTGCAGGTGTCTTTTTGAAATATGGTTTTCTCTGGGTATATGCCCAGTAGTGGGATTGCTGGATCATATGGTAATTCTATTTTTAGTTTTTTAAGGAACTTCCATACTGTTCTCCAGAGTGGCTATATCAATTTACATTCCCACCAACAGTGCAAGAGGGTTCCCTTATCTCCATACCCTCTTCAGCATTTGTTGTTTGTAGATTTTCTGATGATGCCCATTCTAACTGGTGTGAGGTGATATCTCATTGTAGTTTTGATTTGCATTTCTCTAATAATTACTGATGTTGAGCAAGTTTTCATGTGCTTCTTGGCCTTCTGTATGTCTTCTTTGGAGAAATATCTATTTAGGTCTTCTGCCCATTTTTGGATTGGGTTGTTTGTTTTTTTTTAATATTGAGCTGCATGAGCTGTTTATATATTTTGGAAATTAATCCTTTGTCCATTGATTCGTTTGCAAATATTTTCTCCCATTCTGAGGGTTGTTTTTTCATCTTGTATGTAGTTTCCTTTGTTTTGAAAAAGATTTTAAGTTTCATTAGGTCCCACTTGTTTATTTATTTTTTTTATTTCCATTCCTCTAGGAGTTGGATCAAAAAAGATCTTGCTGTGACTTATGTCAAAGAGTGTTCTTCCTATGTTTTCCTCTAAGAGTTTTATAGTGTCCGGTCTTACACTTAGGTCTCTAGTCAATTTTGAGTTTATTTTTGTGTATGGTGTTAGGGAGTGTTCTAATTTCATTCTTTTACATGTAGCTGTCCAGTTTTCCCAGCACCATTTATTGAAGAGACTGTCTTTTCTCCATTGTATATCCTTGCCTCCTTTGTCATAGATTAGTTAACCATAGGTGCGTGGGTTTATCTCTGGGCTTCCTATCCTGTTCCATTGATCTATATTTCTGTTTTTGTGTCAGTACCATATTGTCTTGATTACTGTAGCTTTGTAGTATAGTCTGAAGTCAGGGAGTCTGATTCCTCCAGCTTCATTTTTTTCCCTCAAGACTGTTCTGGCTATTCGGGATCTTTTGTATCTCCATACAAATTTTAAGATATTTTGTTCTAGTTCTGTAAAAAATGCTATTGGTAACTTGATAGGGATTGCATTGAATCTGTAGATTGCTTTGGGTAATATAGTCATTTTCACAATATTGATTCTTCCAGTCCAAGAACACGGTATATCTCTTCATCTGTTTGTATCATCTTTAATTTCTTTCATCAGTGTCTTATAGTGTTCTGCATGCAGTTCGTCTCCCTAGGTAAGTTTATTCCTAGGCATTTTATTCTTTTTGTTGCAATGGTAAATGGGAGTGCTTCCTTAATTTCTCTTTCAGATTTTTCATCATTAGTATATAGGAATGCGAGAGATTTTTGTGCATTAATTTTGTATACTGCAACGTTACCAAATTCATTGATTAGTTCCAGTAGATTTCTGTTGGCATCTTTAGGATTCTCTATGTATAGTATCATGTCATCTGCAAAGAGTGACAGCTTTACTTCTTCTTTTCCTATTTGGCTTCCTTTTACTTCTTTTTATTCTCTGGTTGCCACAGCTAGGACTTCCAAAACTATGTTGAATAATAGTGGTGAGAGTGGACATCCTTGTCTTGCTCCTGATCTTAGAGGAAAGGTTGTCAGTTTTTCACCATTGAGAATGAGGTTTGCTGTGGGTTTCTCTATATGGCCTTTATTATGTTGAGGTAGGATCCCACTATGCCCACTTTCAGGAGAGTTTTTTTCATAAATGGGTGTTGAATTTTGTCAGAGGTTTTTCTGCATGTATTGAGATGATCATATGGTTTTTATTCTTCAATTTGTTAATATGGTGTATCACATTGATTGATTTGCATATAATTGAAGAACCCTTGCATCCTTGGGATAAATCCCACTCGATTATGGTGTATGATCCTTTTAATGTGTTGTTGGATTCTGTTTGCTAGTATTTTGTTTAGGATTTTTGCATCTACATTCAGTGATATTGGTCTGTAATTTTCTTTTTTTGTATTATCTTTGTCTGACTTTGGTATCAGGGTAATCGTGGCCTCATAGAATCACTTTGGGAGGGTTCCTTCCTATGCAAATTTTTGGAAGAGTTTGAGAAGGATGGATGTTAGCTCTTCTCTAAATGTTTGATAGAATTCACCTGTGAAGCCATCTGGTCCTGGACTTTTGTTTGTTGGAAGATTTTTAATCACAGTTTCAATGTCATTACTTGTAATTTGTCTGTTCATATTTTCCATTTGTTCCTGGCTCAGTCTTTGAAGGCTATACCTTTCTAAGAATTTGTCCATTTCTTCCAGGTTGTCCATTTTATAGGCATAGAGTTGCTTGTAGTAGTGTTTTAGGATACTTTGTATTTCTGTGGTGTCTGTTGTAACTTCTTTTTCATTTCTAATTTTATTGATTTGAGTCTTCTCCCTCTTTTTCTTGATGAGTCTGGCTAATGGTTTATCAATTTTGTTTATCTTCTCAAAGCACCAGCTTTTAGTTTTATTGATCTTTGCTATTGTTTTCTTTGTTTCTATTTCATATATTTCTGTTCTGATTTTTATGATTTCTTTCCTTCTGCTAAAATTGGGTTTTGTTTGTTCTTCTTTCTCTAGTTCATTAAGGTGTAAGGTTAGATTTTTTATTTGAGATTTTTCTTGTTTCTTGAGGTGGCTTGTATTGCTATAAACTTCCTCTTAGAACTGCTTTTGCTTCACCCCATAGGTCTTGGATCGTCGTGTTTTCATTGTCATTTATCTCTAGGTTTTTTTTTTGTGGTACGTGGGCCTCTCACTGTTGTGGCCTTTCCTGTTGCGGAGCACAGGCTCTGGATGCGCAGGCTCAGCAGCCATGGGTCACGGGCCCAGCCGCTCCGCAGCATGTGGGATCATCCCAGAACGGGGCACAAAGCTGTGTCTCCTGCATTGGCAGGCGGACTCTCAACCACTGAGCCACCAGGGAAGCCCCTCTCTAGGTATTTTTGATTTCGTCTTTGATTTCTTCAGTTATCTCTTGGTTATTTAGTAAGGTATTGTTTAGCCTCCATGTGTTTGTGTTTTTTACGTTTTTTTTCCCTGTAATTGATTTCTAATCTTATAGTGTTGTGGTCAGAAAAGATGCTTGATACGATTTCAATTTTCCTTAATTTACTGAGGCTTGATTTGTGACCCACGATGTGATCTAACCTGGAGAATGTTCCATTCACACTTGAGAAGGAAGTGTAATCTGCTGTTTTTGGATGGAATGTCCTATAAATATCAATTAAATCTATCTGGTCTATTATTTCATTTAAAGCTTGTGTTTCCTTATTAATATTTTGTTTGGATGATCTGTCCATTGGTGTAAGTGAGGTGTTACAGTCCCCCACTATTATTGTGTTATTGTCGATTTCCTCTTTTATAGCTGTTAGCAATTGCCTTATGTATTGAGGTGCTCCTATGTTGGGTGCATATATAATTGTTATATATTCTTCTTGGATTGATCCCTTGATCATTATGTAGTGTCCTTCCTTGTCTGTTGTAACATTATTTTAAAGTCTATTTTATCTGATATGAGTATTGCTACTCCAGTTTTCTTTTGATTTCCATTTGCATGGAATATCTTTTTCCATCTCCTCACCTTCAGTCTGTATGTGTCCCTAGGTCTGAAGTGGGTCTCTTGTAGGCAGCATATAGATGGGCCTTGTTTTTGTATCCATTCAGCAAGCCTGTGTCTTTTGCTTGGAGCATTTAATCCATTCACGTTTAAGGTAATTATCTATATGTATGTTCCTACTACCATTTTCTTAATTGCTTTCGGTTTGTTTTTGTAGGTCCTTTTCTTCTTTTGTGTTTCCCACTTAGCATTTGCTGTAGAGTTGGTTTGGTGGTACTGAATTCTCTTAGCTTTTGCTTCTCCATAAAGCTTTTGATTTCTCCATTGAATCTGAATGAGATCCTTGCTGGGTAGAGTAATCTTTGTTGTAGGTTCTTCCCTTTTGTTACTTTAAATATAGCATGCCACTCCCTTCTGGCTTGTAGAGTTTCTGGTGAGAAATCAGCTGTTAACCTTATGGGACTTCCCTTGTCTGTTATTTGTCATTTTCCTCTTGCTGCTTTCAATAATTTTTCTTTGTCTTTAATTTTTACCAATTTGATTACTATGTGTCTCAGTGTGTTTCTCCTTGGGTTTATCCTATATGGGACTCTTTGCACTTCCTGGAGTTGTGTAGCTATTTCCTTTCCCATGTTAGGGACGTTTTTGACTATAATCTCTTCAAATATTTTCTCTGGTCCTTTCTCTCTCTCTTCTCCTACTGGGACCCCTATAATGCGAATGCTGTTGCCTTTAATATTGTCCCATAGGTCTCTTAGGCTATCGTTATTTCTTTTCATTCTTTCTTCTTTATTCTGTTCTGCAGCCATGAATTCCACCATTCTGTCTTCCAGGTCACTTATCCATTCTTCTGCCACAGTTATTCTGGTATTGATTCTTTCTAGCGTGTTTTTCACTTCAGTTATTATATTGTTCATCTCAGTTTGTTTGTTATTTAATTCTTCTAGGTCTTTGTTAAACATTTCTTGCATCTTCTTTTTCTTTGCCTCCATTCTTTTTCCGAGGTCCTGGATCATCTTCAGTATCATTATTCTGATTTCTTTTTCTGGAAGCTTGCCTATCTCCACTTCATTTAGTTGTTTTGGGGGTTTTTATCTTGTTCCTTCATCTGGTACACAGCCCTCTGCCTTTTCATCTTGTCTATCTTTCTGTGAATGTGGTTTTTGTTCCACAGCCTGCAGGATTATGATTCTTCTCACTTCTGCTGTCTCCCTTCTAGTGGATGAGGCTATCTATGAGGCTTGTGCAAGTTTCCTGATGGGAGGGACTGGTGGTGGGTTTAGCTGGCTGTTGCTCTGGTGGGCAGAGCTCAGTAAAACTTTAATCCACTTGTCTGCTAATGGGTGGGGCTGGGTTCCCTCCCTGTTGGTTGTTTGGCCTGATGCGACCCAACACTGGAGCATACCTGGGCTCTTTGTTGGGGCTAATGGCAGACTCTGGGAGGGCTCATGCCAAGGAGTACTTCCCAGAACTTCTGCTGCCAGTGTCCTTGTCCTCACAGTGAGACACAGCCACCCCCTGCCTCTGCAGGAGACCCTCCAACACTAGTAGGTAGGTCTGGTTCAGTCTCCTATGGGGTCACTGCTCCTTCCCCTGAGTCCCGACATGCACACTACTTTTGGAGTCTCTGTTTTCCCCAGTCCTGTCAAAGCCCTGCAATCACATCAGACTAGCCTTCAAAGTCTGATTCTATAGGAATTCCTCCTCCCATTGCTGGACCCCCAGGTTGGGAAGCCTGACATGTGGCTCAGAACCTTCACTGCAGTGGCTGTACTTCTGTTTTATAAGTGTTCTCCAGTTTGTGCATCATCCACCTAGCAGGTATGGGATTTGATTGTATTGTGATTGCGCCCCTCCTACCATCTCATTGTGGCTTCTCCTTTGTCTTTGGATGTGGGGTATCTTTTTTGGTGAGTTCGTGTCTTCCTGTCAATGATTGTTCAGCAGTTTGTTGATTCCAGTGCTCTTGCAAGAGGGAGTGAGAGCACATCCTTCTACTCCGCCATCTTGAACCAATCTCAATTTATCCCTTTCTTGACAGTGGAATACAGAACTCCAACACAAGAACATTAAGAACTACGAGCAGATAATCCTTCTCTTATTCATCAGAAGTTTTCTCCACATTCAAATATTATTTTTATTATAGTAAAATAGGCAATTGTATTGTCTTGATCTTGAGGAGTTCTCATAGACTGCCCATGTATAATCTTGAAGAATTTTCAAAAATGTTATCTGAATCTGAAAGTTCCAAAAGCAAAAGACCACAGTACTTTGGTCCTACATCTGTTCTTCTATGGATGGAAAAGTGAGATGGGAAGAAACAGTTTCTATATTCGTCTGACTCAGTTTCCCCAGTATGACTGAGAACAGACTGACCAGGGACAGGTTTGAGCAAACACAACTTTATTTTTTCGCTTTGGAGCAAGGGTATAGACACACATACAGAACAAAGACCCTTTGCTCATTCAATCCCCTCCCATTCCATAAAAATGGCTGTAATGTTCTTTCATGGCAGACACATTCTTTTATAATATTATCAAATACATCATTAACACTTCTAAAATATATGGTGTCTACCATCTAGAAGTCTCCAGATTTTGCTCATGTCTTTCATATAAACTACAAAGCATTCCCCATTTGTCCAATATATCTACTTCCATGAAAACATCACAGACATGTTTTCAAGAATTACTTATAAGGGAACTACTTCAATGGGTATCATTTCTATTCTTGTCTGCTGTCTTCTGGCCTGTTCCACTTTGAAGAGGAAAAAAAAAGATACATTAACACATTAAAGGGTAGGCACCTTAGGTCAGGCTGGCCTGTCTTTTGCCAAAATAAATCATTAACTACTAAGGTAAGTATCCAACCCTATCACAATTGCAGGGGTAAGGAGGCGTCCACCATTAATTTTCTAAAGTTTTGTATTTTTTTTTTCTGTGTATTTCTAGAGTAAGAAATGTGAAAATAGGCACACTTCCCAGGAAGACAAGTTAGAGAAGCCAGGCCATGGGACAAGGACCCAGCTGATACAAGGAGGAAGCTGAATGGCCAGTCTCAAGCCATCCTCCACTTAACCAGCTCTCACTCTCTCCAGATACAGGCCCTTGAACATGCTTTGTCCTCCTGTTCTTTGCAACTATCCTTCAACCCACAAAGTTGAGAACACTCAGAGGGAAGAGAGATTTCTGCTATAATACAGTACATACATTACTTCAAAAAAACCAAAACCAAAACCAAAACCAAAATCCTGTTTTGAAAATTACACATAAAAATTAGTAGGATTCATGGGCCAGAGGGAGAAGGGTTGGGGCTTCAAACCTTAATCAAGTTTATAACTAGAGCATGAAAAAAATGTATGTCAGAGGGAATACTTCCGACTTCCCAGCAAAGGCGGAGATTGTCACAGGGGATGTCTAACAATATATAAAAAGAAGAATGGAGATGCTGGCAACTTTTAGAGGATGGTGGACAAGGCAAACGGAAGCAAGCCCTGCAGCAGTGGGTCTGCCATTCAGGTGTGCCTGGGTGAGCTGAGCACTGGAAGAGCCAGTGCTCAAGGTTGGGATGAACCTTTCTGGCACAGTCGACCCAGAAGCAGGAAACTCATTTCTAATTTTATCAAAATACAGCCAAAAAGGCCTCTGCTGCCCCGCCTATGCAGCAGCTAAACTAAGCAAACCAAGCCCTCCTTTCCTCTGTAAGGTTGTAGCTCTCTTCCCATTTTTCCTGGCTCCTCTTGCCTGGGTAACAGCCCCCTGAACTAACTTGACTTTGGCACTCTTCTGACATCATTCCCTATTCATCAATCATGGATGAGCCAATTCCTGTTACAGAGGCATTCTTTGTAGTTGAATGAACTCTACAGACATGGGACTTCCTTGGTGGTCCAGTGGTTAAGAATCTGCCTTCCAATGCACGGGACGCGGGTTCGATCCCTGGTCGGAGAACTAAGATCCCACATGCCGCAGGGCAACCAAGTCCAAGCGCCACAACGAAAGATCCCACATGCCACAGCTAAGACCTGACGCAGTCAAAAAATTAATTAATTAATTAAAAACTCTACAGACGTGCTTCAGCACCATGGAGGATGAGGATGGACACCCAGACCAGGGTCACTGTGTGGACAGCTGTGGTACACACTGAGGATAAGGGAGGCAGGAGAATACAGATTTTTTTTTAAACTTTTTTATTACACAGTAAAGAATACAACAATACCTGAATCATACTTTAAAGATTCACAGGTTGACAGACCATACATTACAGTCCAACTAAGGAAAAAAAAGATAAACAAGAAACCACAGTTCAGACATAGTAGACTTAAAAGCTCAAGAGTATGCTGACAAAAGCATGATGCCTAGACCCCGCCCCCCAGTGTTAGTCTACCGTTAACTTGTGGTACATGTCTGAATTAAGTATTGCACAACAACTTTAATTTTTCACAATAATGTCGCAGAACCCAAAATAATATTTTAAAAAATTACTTCAAATCTGCATTTCAACAGTCTCCAATTTTTTTCTGTCCCTTGAGGAATTCGGACAACATGGAGTCGCTTTCTTTCCCTAAGTATTCCAGACGTAGGCATGCTTTGCATTAGTAAACCAGCCTTGAAATTTTTAAATCCCCAAGACATGCACCTACACATTTAAAAAAAAAAAAAAAAAAGTTAAGGATTAAAAAAAAAGACAGGTGGCCCTGTCACACACAGTCTCCTGACAGAGAAAAAGAGAAAAAGAGTCAGAGACAGAGATAAGAGATAGAGGACGCCCTATTCCTATCAGCGACCACCATTCAATTCTATCCAATGAAGATAACTTTTTTTTTTAAATGTGTTATACCTACAAATTATACTCTCACATAGCCTGTATATAAGTGACAAGCAAAAAAGGAAAGTAACAAAAGTTTTCTTTTCTTTCTCTTCTTTAGGTTTATGAGGTCTGCATTGTTACCAAGAAGTGATATGGTTTGCAGCTGTATGAGCTTAACTTTTGGTATCCTGGTTCTTTTGTGCCCATTTGGTTTGACTAGACCAGTTTTTGTTAGCTACTGGTGCAATATACATGCTGTCAGAGGTAGAGTGAAACTTTTTGCCACTGAGGAGAATGTAGCAAAACAGGAGGAGAGGAAGAGGAGGAGGAAGAGGGGAAGGAGGAAGAGGAATCAGAGATAGAGCTCAGAGTTAGGGATTTTTTGTATTTGTTTTCACTCAGGGTGCCCTGAATTAAAAGTAATGAGACGTACTGTACTAATCCTTATTTTACACACTAGTGTTAAGAATAACAGTGCTGTTTCACATACATCACAGCTTCTAGAGATAAAGACGTGTGGGTATGACATACCTCATTTTTGGGATTATTTAACCCTTCGTAGCCTAGAACATATAATAGCTCTGTAAGAAAGGACTGTCCAGTGTCACAAGCAGACTAGAAAGCAGAGTGAGGTCAAAGGATTCTGGGAGCACCATGATAAAATATAACCCATTCAGAGCCTGGTTATGTGCTTTCATCTCACTTTAAGCAGGTGTGCTGGCAGATGGACTTCCAACATGCAGATAGATGTATTTGCTCATCAGAAGTTTCTAAACTAAAAAGCCATTTAAAAATAAACATACCACCCAAACAAAATTAAAGTCAACTTGTATGTGAAAATACAGGGGAAAATGCAAAAAAATGTTAGGTTTAAGAGATTTAAGATTACCTATATGCAGATACTTAAAAGCCATTTAAAACTGTATCCAAGGCTATATTTAAAAACAAAACAAAACCAAAGCTAATGGACCATTTCAGATTTTTAAATCAATGCCTGGTATGTGTATGTATGAGGAGAAGTGTCTTCCCAGCCTTGAAAACTTTGGTTGTCTACACAGCCTGCAGCACTGCTGACTTTCCCTAAAGCACATAACCACATTCTGGGCTACTGTTTTCAAAACTAACAAGTAGTTCTGGTCTGGACCCTGGACGACGAAGGGTTAATGGATTCACACTATACCTTGCTGAACATGTTTAACCTGCTGATCATTTTGGAAAGTAGTACTGGTGCTTTTCAAAATTCCGATTTTGGTCCATCAGATCAGTCTTTGGCTGACTTCCCTTTTTTTAAGAATACTGTATAACCTGGCATTCAGCAGTGTTAAAGCTGTCAGTCTACACCTCAGCATTTGGAGCTCTAATGATTTATCTTTTTTTTTTTTTTTGTAAAATTAGAAATACTTAAACAACCTTACAGCAATACGCATGCACTGTCTTTTTTTTTAAAGTAGGATATCTTGTTATTTTTTAAAGTCCCTAATAATGATTTTTCAATGAAAAAAAGAAAAAAGAAAAATTCCACTACTACTCTATGCTACAGCTAAACTTGGTGAAATGGCTCTAGCATATTTAAAAAGAGTTTGCTCAAAAAAAAAAAAAAAAAAGCATGCCTAGGGAGTCATTGTGACAGTGCAAAATACATTTATGTACATCCCTCTTACAAAAACACCAATATGTTAGCATTCCGTGAAGCATGCTGGTTTTCAGGAAAAAAAAAAATTCTATAAGAGAATGAAATAGCAGCTCCGAAAGATAGCCTTTTTCTTTCTTTTCTTGAGGACAACCAAAAAAAGTCTTTTTTTTCCTTTTTTCTTTTTTTTTTTTTGAACTACTAGAGAAATACCACTAATACATACAGATATAAAAGCAGCATAGAAAGATACAGGTTTCTCACCAACTAGGAATAAAGAGACTAAATGTGGGCACGTGGTTAAACTACAACGCGTCTTCACAGTCGTCCAGCACGTTTACAAGAAAAACACCATTGGGAAACCTCACAGGACAGAAGTGTTTTAACACCAAGAGAACTACTAGTTTTTAATTAAAAATCCAAACAGGGTGGGGTTGAAAAAATTTAGAAAGGGGCTGGAGCTGGAGCCATCATTTTTAAAAATTATTTTTCAATATAAAATGAATGAGCTGGAATAGACCCAATGTCTTGCTCTGTGGAACCTTGAAAAAGTGAAGAAACGTTGAGGGCTGTTTAGGGCAGCTGGCTGGTGTCAAAGCTGCCAGGATGCTAACAACTGCAGGCTGAGTCTCTTACTTCTGTGTGTGTGTGTATATATATATAAAGGAGCCTTTTATGTTATGGCATTTTTTTCTTGCTGCTGTATTCACATATCCCACTGCAAATCATCTTTCATTTTTCCTTCTGTTGACCTGGATATTATTTCTTTTCAGAAACAGGAAAAAAACCGAACATCTGTGTCTCCTTCCAATATGCTACACATCTGCGCGTTTTGTGGCGGGTCTTCAAAGTTCAGTTAGCAACCCACGGACGCCATTCATCTTCTTGTTAAAATGTCTACTGCTGTAGCCAATGCTCATGCCCTTGAGGGTTTTCCTCTTTTTTTCCATTATTGTATATAAAGAACATTGTGACTTTTAATGTTAGCATTTTTGCTTTCAACAGCAATTAGCAATCTCTTGGTTTGCTGTTTGGTAAAGCATCGGTTAATGAGGTCATCTAGTTTAAAATCCCAGCTACTGGAAAATAACAAGGAGGAGGTCAAATCTATCATTTCATGTTATATTTTCTGCTCTCTTTTCAGTTCTCTAAGGAAAAGAAATCTTTGTTATCCACAGTAAGTCATTACGACCCGTTACTGGCCCTCTGTTTTACTAACGCCTCAAGATACAGTTAGGTTCTCTCTTGCTGAAGTACTGAACCAGGATAGTCCATCTATAAACAAACAAACAAACAAAAAACAACTTTGAGCATCTGAGGATGAGGAATTGGTTTCACGTTGGTTGTGTTGTCTTTCCTCTGACAGTTCTGAGTGCACATCTAGCGAGGGGTTGTCTCTATGGTGGAAGGGGTCCCCGGGGTGGTCGACCTCGGGGTGGCTGCTGGTGGTGTGTCCATTGGGCTCCCGGCCCCGCTGTTGGGCGTGACGGAGGAGCTGACAGCAGGCGTATCCCCCTGCTGCTGGGCTTGCAGGGTCTGTCCACAGATGTGGTGGTGCTTCTCCCAGTCTTTGTGCTGGCAAAACGAGCCACAGTATCGGGCTGTGTTACAGCCGCTGCAGGTTTCACTCGCTTTACGGCCACAATTCCAGCAACTCTATTGGAGAAGGCAGAAGAAAGTGAAATCCCAAATTATTACATTGACCAGGCTAAGGTCCAAGGAAATATGCTAGGCAGCACTACCCCCTTATTTTTCAGAACTATAAGAATGAAAAATCCAGGTGTGTATGTGTACACACACTAAACACCCTGATGATGCAGGTTTTGGTGTAACTGCCCAGACTTTTCTGCCAAAAACTATTAGGACAAAAACTAGACAAACTGGTTGAGGCTCTTTTCCATTTGTACTATAAAACCCCTTCCCTTTAGGTTTAGTTATCTTCACATCTAAATTTTCTGTTCACCCATACTAACAACTGCGACATCTAAATTTTCTCCTTTCTAATACGACTACCACCATGGAAAGACTCAAAGATAGCACTCCTGGCAGAAGCTTCTTCCTTCAAGACACTAACACAAAGGGACTATGAGGATGCTCTATTAGATTCAAAGGAATATAATGGACTAGATAGAGGATTCTATCCTCTGCTCTACCACAGACCAGAAAAAGTAGGGCATGTGTTTAGCTCTTCCCACTGCAATCAGTTATTCACTGTACCTGACAACCAAATGGTAGGAAAGTCTCGAAACAATCCCCTTTACTTCAGCTCCCTGGAGATTGGATCCTTGGTTTGTTTTTTCTCTGATATATTTTAAGCACCCACAACAGTGCCTGATATATATAGTAGGTGCTCAATAAATATTTGTGAAGTTTTAGGACCCTAGCAAGCCTACTGCCAATCTCCACTGGTGCTTTCCAAGAAGTGAGAAAAGCAGAAATGAGGCTGCCTCTGAGATAAAACACATTGTGAATCTGGGGACAGACATACTAGAGATGGAAGAACCCCTAAATGGGACAGATCCTGGGGAATGAGGAAGTGTCAGGGAGGAGACTAACAATGACAGTGCCCTAAGGACCCTTCCAGGAGAAGGGGGAACCTCAGGAAGCCAACTTGAAACGTTTGTGTTTCCTTCGGCAAGACCATCCCCATTGTGAAATGTTATAGCAAGTGATCTTAGTTTTTGACATTAATCCTTTTATCCTGTATCTTCCTTGGTTTTATTTTCTTGCAAAACAAACTTCCGACTGTAATCTGGTAACCCCAACCAGCTGATAGTATGTAGCTGTGTCACAGTTAAAATACCTTTTTTAAAGCCCTGATATATATGGATATTAAAAATCTCCCCACTATGTTCCCTGCAATTATTTTGCTTTCAGCATGTTGGCTGTGTGGCTTAAGGTGGGCTCATAAGCCTATTAAAAATGCCCCAGTGGAATGTCAGCCCATCACCCTGGTCTGTGTACAGCTTCACCACTGTGCAAAATATGCAAAGCAATTTTTAGCACTCATTCTAATTTGGCTAAAAACTAAAGGAGCTCCTAGAGTCTTTCAAGTGCTGGAAGCCTAAAAACTCAAGAACTACAGCTTAAAACTTTTAGAAAGAACTAAGCCCTATGTTCATATTTCTTTACCATTCCGAAATTATGGCCCATGAAGGGAAAAAAAATTAAAACTTTAAGATCACAAACTCTGGCCAGTGGAAGGTGTTTTCAGTGAACATAGCTGAAGAAATCTAGAAGCTTGATTTATATGTTAATATCATAAATAAAAATGGAATTAAAATTAATAGTACCAGAAAGTAATTTTTTTTCCTACTTCCCTTTAATTTAGCCAGGAAAATATCCCAAAAAATATGTACCTCTGATCAGAGGCTTCATTACCAAAATTAGAAGCCCTTCTTTCTCAAAATTAATTCAATCTTATTGCAAGGACAATGGTTCCACAAAGGCCTGAACAAACATGGGCCTGGCCCATCCTCCAGAGCAGCGAGGTATGACACTCATCACTCAGGAAAGTTTACTTCCTTGAGCTTTAGGCATTTAGAATAATGCCAGCTGGATCCTGGAACAAACTCAGAAATAAGTGAAATTCCTAAATAACATCAGAAAATCCCAATTAGAGAACACAGACCCAGATCCAAAACAATATTTTAAGGAAATTAAACATCTAATCTGAGTTAAGTGGCTTCTTTAGGAAAT
The DNA here is from genome assembly GCF_003676395.1 of Aethalodelphis obliquidens. Lineage (NCBI taxonomy): Eukaryota > Metazoa > Chordata > Mammalia > Artiodactyla > Delphinidae > Aethalodelphis > Aethalodelphis obliquidens. The sequence continues at coordinate 2,539,660 of NW_020837983.1, forward strand.
ACCCTGGTGTGAGTCCTATCCCCTTTCTGGCAGAGGCACATCTTGGCAGACACAAGGCAGTAACTGCCCAGTTCTCAATGGCTCCTTCAGATTGAAATCAGATGTAGGCAACCTTCTCAATTTAAGTTGATTAAACACACAGACTAAACCAGGTAATTACAAATGCATGTGTTGGGGAATGGAAAGAGGAGACAGAATGGGGACTTCTTTATTTTTTAAAGTGTTTTCAAAGATGGGAACAATTTTACAAATAAAAAAGTGGAATTGTGCCAAATATAGAAACAGATGTTTTGGATTATGAAGCTGCTGGGAATGGAGCCTTTTTGCCTAGCATTTCTGGATTCTGACCCAGGATTCAAGGGCTCTGGTTAGTTTTACCTCCAGTCCCACTCCGAAGTTGTTCAATCCCATTCATTTACCACCCACCACTGAGACAAAAACAACCTTTGACTTTAGGAAGGTGCAACAAAGAGCAATTCAAATGAGCTGGTGGGAAAAAACCTGCATATTTTTATTGCTGTTGACATTGCATTGCCATGAATGTATAGGGAACTTTAGCTCAAGTGTTCAACCAATGGAAATCCCCAAAGTGCATATTCCTTTTTAAAAGTTCATTAGAAGACAGACATAGCAATTTCTATTAATTTCTCCTGGGTGGCTCTACCAAATTTCCTGTTAACTAATCCATACCTGTAAGACTGATGCCTGACCACTGGCACTTGGCCTCTCAACCATCACTTCTGGGAACTGTGCAATGTGCAGAATCTTATGAGTACTCTAATTTTAACCATTTTAAGTTTCTAAGCTTTCTGCCATACACAAAGGTGGAAACTGCAAATTGTGTATGATACCCAGGGGTGTAACTGTAGGGCAGGGATTAAGGTGGTCAATGGCTTAATCTAATTTTATATTTTTCAATTTGTGCTTTTCATATTCAGGCTAGTATTACCTGATAGTTGCTTCTTTCATTCATTCATTCATTCATTCATTTTTCATATAACTGAGCTTCCCTTTCAGTCCTCTAAGCAATGATGCTGGCGACTGAATTACCAAAATAGTACAGAAGTCTCGAGAATACCATTTCATAGCAAATTTCATTCCCAAAGCCCATGGCACTTTATAGTCTCCCTTTATTTGTGATAATATTATTCCCTTTTCAGCATAAGGAATGTTTTCCTCCCTATTATGGGAATCAGCAATTGGCCAAAATTAGGCTAGGACTCAGATGAAAAATAGGAGGCAGAACACAACCCTCCCTTTTCTAAATGTACTGGTGCTACCTAGGGAAATGGAAATGATGAGTTGAAGCTTTGGGTGTCAAAGCTGCATGTCAAAGATTGTTGATACTTGTTTCATATCAGCAATTCTTTTTTGTCCCTAAGAACAAAATTATTTCCTTCATCTTGTTATTTTAGATACAGAGAGAATGGTCTTTCTGTCCTACCAGCAAAATAATATCCTTTCTGGTTCTTACTGTTGGAAATTCCTTTTACCAGAAACAAAACATTTTCTCCTAAAAAGTTTCTCCAGGTCTCACACACCTATAATTCTCCAGAAAAACCTTTGCACGCAAGTGATGTTCAATGAATAAAGTAGAATGATTATAATTAAAGTTCTCAAAATGTAAATAACTTTTATAGTAAATGATTTGCCTAGATATGAAATTACATAGGTAAGGTTTGATTCACTCAGGTCCTTGCACTGCAAACCAAATACTCTTTCCAAAATGCCACGTTTTGCCTATTTCAGATCTTTCTTAGAGCCTGTTTTGGCAGGAATAAGGTTAGGAGGGCACTTCGACCCTGAAAGTACACAGAGGTTGAACCAGGAAGTTGGAACACCAAAGACAAGGTATCATGGTGTGTAATGGAAATGGCTTCCAATTTTGAGTGGCTCCAGTCACCCTTTCTTGGTTTTTCACTTCCAACTATATCACTTAGTGGATTCAGAACTACAGGCAAGTTACTTAACCTCGTAGAGTGACAGTACCTATAAAGTAGGAATCTTAACGATAGGGTTATTCAGGATTATGTCAGTGCTAACTGAAGTGTCCTGATGTTCGGTGGGTCCTGAATAAACGGCAGGAACTAACACCACCTCCTCCTCTTGGCACTGGCTGAAAGCAAATGAGACTACATACCATCTCTGCATGGCACAACCTTTACAATTAGAAAGCTCGTGGCCCTGTGCCTCCCTTGACAGGCATTGACAGCTACACAGACAGAACATGAGCTTACTTCCACTTATACGTCATTAGTGGCCAGTTACTTTTTCTCCTTCCTCGCTGCCCTCAGACCTTCTGAAGATTTAGCACTATTGACCTTTTCCCCATTCCTCCTTTTTTAAAAAAAACTTCCCTTATTGAAAGTCCCTCTAACTTTGGTTTCAAGATAATAAAATTCTGTTTCTTATACTATAACCTCTTCCTCTTCTAGTTTTTCATTTTCCCCTAAATACTTGGCAAGGAGGGAAGTTGGCATAAAGAAAAGAAATATCCTTTCCTTCCTACACTCTACCTTGGCAGTCATGGTCTTAAACCATTAGCTGTAAGAAAATGACTCTCAAACCTTCCTCCAGCCTTCATTTCTTTCCTGAGCTGCTGTCTCTTATTTTCAATTGCCTGTTCTGTAGCGCCACCAGGATGCTCCTCTGTCACCCAAGTCAGTAATCCCTAAACCTGACTCTGGTGTGGTCCTTTTCAGTCACTGGCAACGCTCAGGCCAACGACTTTGTCATCTCATTGGAAACTCCCCTGAAACCTCTCAGTGCCAAATCCTACAGACCCTGCTTCCCCCATGGTCTCCCTTCCTTTCCAATCTCACGGTTACTATTCCTTCCCTGCCCTTCCTGTTAGAATAGCTTCTTAATTGTTTTTTATTTTTTCTCTCTCTTACATACTCACACTGCTCTTTATAAGGTGACTTGTTTATAAAAGACTTCTACTCATCTTATTTGTACCTCTCAACCACCTTGCAAAGTGAGTTATAAACATTATCCCAGTTTTATAGATGAGAAAAACCAAAGTTCCAAGAGGTGAACCACTCCATGTCATTCCAGACCATCCAATACACCATGAACATCTATGGATTCAGACAGCTGGTCTTTTAATAAATGAAACAAATAAGCAAAAATCTTAGGTAACATAGAATCAGCTCATACTGTGAGAGCTCCAAATTCTTCTGGGGATCGACAGGTCTGATCAGATTGTGAGGCTTTAATGGGAGCCATGCTGGGAGACTGTGTGTAGTAACTGTGTGGTGACTACCTCCTACTGAGTCCACTTAGTCCATCCCCAGAGTCTGGGCCGCACTGCACAGGATCCACTGGGGATGGCTCTATTAATTCTAGAGGGGGTAATGAAGATGAACCTGTCAGAGTGACCTGTTCCCACTATTAGGGCTCAGCAGGTTCTGGAAACAAAGTTTAAAGGTTCAGTCAGTGTTTCTGCTTAAGTGCCACAAAACCACCCAATATAAGCGTGTGCACTTCTGCACCTATCTAGGAATAATGAATAAAGACTGTTTCAATCTGGGGGAAAATATCACTTTAGTGGCTTAAACTCGAAACTAACTATTGGAACAGCACAACTATTTGTTCTCTGTTCGAGGCTCAATTCCAGCCATGTGCTTTGATCCCCTAAGCCAGAACAAGTTACAGATCTCAAAGAAAAGCTGTGGCAGGTTCCTTTTGAAATAGTCCAAATCTAACAATATTCACTGGAAAAAAAGACTCTATATGTTTACAGATAGGAACCAGAAATGAATATAGAAAAAATTAAAATGGTTGAAGATAGCCAGATTCACTGAATTTCCTTTCTTTCGATTTATGCTAATGCTAGCATTACATTCTTGATGAAATATGTAATACACTTTAAAAGAGAAAGTACAGAAAATGTCATTTGCTTGTGTCTGCCTAAGCAGTCCAGTGTCATTCTAACGGTTAGTAATAATGATTATTAGTCTATAAACCAAAGTGAAATTAGAGAACTGGATGGGAATATCCTGAAGGAGTCGAATGTACTGCCGTGTAGCTACTAAAGAAGTGGCCTGAGAGGCAGGCACCTGGGCTGAGGATCAACATCCTGGTTTTCACATTAGACAGCATAAACTATTTAGGCCTTTGTGCTCTATCTGCCCTTTCCAATCTACAGAGGAAATCTGTCTGTCTAGTTGAATTAAATAATTGATTTGAACTTCTTAAAATGTTTTAACTTTTGTTGTTTATGCACAAAAGAAAAAAAAATGAAGAAAGGTTACCTTCACAAAAAACCGCTGGGCAGATCAAAGCCAGTAAGTTTTTAAAGGTTTAATGCTTAAGGAAGATCACCTGATGTGTACACCCCAAACTCTGCATGTCTACTGAAAAACCACAACTCTCTCCCTTCCTTGTCAGCTGGCCAATCATCAAATCCTGCCTTTTTTTTTTTTTGCGGTACGCGGGCCTGTCACTGTTGTGGCCTCTCCCGTTGCGGAGCACAGGCTCCGGACGCGCAGGCTCAGCGGCCATGGCTCACGGGCCCAGCCGCTCCGCGGCATGTGGGATCCTCCCGGACCGGGGCACGAACCTGTGTCCCCTGCATCGGCAGGTGGACTCCCAACCACTGCGCCAGCAGGGAAGCCCAAATTCTGCCCATTTTATCTCACGGGTTCAATTTTCTCCACCCCCAGCACCACTGCCAACCATCTTCATCCAACCATCTTCCTCCTCATCTGTATCCTGAAACAGATCGGTCCCTCCTTTTCATTTCCTCTCATCTCTCTCCACACTGCAGCCTGAGTGATCCTTCCAAAACACTCACCAGCCACATAGTCATCTTGTTTGCAAAGCCTAGCAAAGCTTGCCTTCCCATCTTCCCTGCAAGAAGGCACTGACGTGCGCATGGACCAAAAAAGCAGTGATGAGGCAATGTGGGGGTGGGGTGGGAGGTGGGTGGAAGGTTGCTGCTGAACAGCTCCTGATTATCCTTAAGTATCAGATGAAACAAATTTTTTTCCCAGAAGCCTTTGCACTAAACTCTACTAAGACTCATAATATAGTGATCTGACTCTTCTAATGAATTATACTGAACAAGAAGGTAGGAACCACTGTATCTTCAGTGTCTAGCGCTGTCCCCGACATAGAATAATTTGCTCTTGACAGAATAAATAAATAAATGGATATAATTTAGAGTAATATGTATCAAATAACAAACTGCCCTGGGCAGGTTGCAAACCTGATTTTTAAAAAAATGTCCATAGGGTACAGTTTTAAAATCTGTATCCAAAAATGACCTTCATGATGCTTATTTCATTGTTCTGGAACAATGTAAGGACTGACAGCATGCTGAGAGCTCCAGCGTGGATCCTGCCAACCCCTAGCTGCATGACTAGCCATGTGAGCTTCCTCACCTGCAACATGATAAAATGATTACATCTCAAGGTTCTAGCCACCGTATGAGATGAGAAAACCAAAGCTTTTAGAGGTTTAGTGGTTTTCTTGAAATCACAGAATTATAATAGATGGAGCCAGGAATTAAATGTGGCTCTCTGGCTCCCAAACCTTTCCTCCTAGCATAGTCTACTTTAAAATCCTTGAGAAATGTCACCGAAGACAAGGGTAGTGCTATTAAAGATCAGTTTTTCAAGATACCCAAAAAGAAAGAAAGAAAACAGTTACTTTAGAAGATCACTCATATCTAGGTTATTTCATCCTATCTACTATTTCTAGTTACTGCTCGATACACCATATTTTTATAATGCTCAATACCAGTGTCAAGCTCATATATTTTTCTGGATATTAGAAATAAAGGTACACAGCTTATAGATACTAAAGAAATACAGCATTATTAGCCAAATATAAAGACTTAATTCTCAATTTCTCCAAGATATTTATCTTTAGAATTTAGTGACCTATAAAATACTCTTAACATGCATAACAGCCCTAAAACGTTCATATGAAAGTGATAATGTTTTAATGATGGCAACAACTGTGCCTCACAGTATTACTAACTTGAATAGAGCAGGACAAATTCTGTCCAAAAGATGCTAATAAAATTTGTGTTTTCTTTCAAAAAACACAAAACAAAGTCTTTAAATATCTTAGCCATAAGATGCCAGTAAAATTGAATTTATGTCTAGTTTAATTCAACGATGGAAAAGTCTGCAGTTAAAGGGCAGATACACTTCCCTTTGTCCCTCTTTTCCTGAGAAACTTTCAAATGTTGAAAATCAATTGCTTTTGTCCCCTTGCTATTCATCTGCTACACATTAAATAGAAACTCTGGATATCGAATAATTCCCACAGGGTCTTTCATCTACAGACGAGCCTGGTACAAATTAAATTCTTACTCTCCTTCACAAATTGTAGATATGTGTTTTAGTGGACCGTTGATTTATCAGCTTATGCTGTTGCTAGTTCAGCATGGTGTGACTAGTTAACTGTAGTCCTTATCTAAGGGTCCTTTGGGTTGGGGATTGTGGTGCTGTGTTAATGCAGAGCGTTACCATGTTGCTCTGACTTTAGTCTCTGTTGAAAGGCATTCTGTTAGACACTGTGTTTTAGTTACTTCCCAGATCCTTCCGCCATTTAGGCTACGTGTTAATGTGTTTTAAATATACTGTAATAACACTAAATAATATTACCTCTGGCAGTGATGTTATGGTATGAAATGACCATCATAATGGTTATTACAAATAATGTGCAAAAACAGACTGTGCAGAAGATCTCTTAGAAATGTTTAATTGATGCAAGCGTTGGTTTAGCATTCGACTTCAGAACCAATAGTTAAGGAAGTGACTTTGATCCCTGGCCTGCAATATGTCTTCAGACTACACAGCTTACACAGGGTCTCTCTCCTAAATCCCAGCTGTTAGAAGGAAACCACACACATATGCTAACACACACACACACACACAACAGAATTCTGAATCTAAATAGTGCTAGGAAGTTCTAAGAATTTCACTTTAATCTGTTACCCACCAAATATATTAAAAATCTTTTTTGGCAGTTGTTCTTTTAGGCCTTTAATAAAAACAAAATTTGATCAGCTCTTGGTCAACTCCACAAGTGCCAAGCCTACTCCAATTCCCCCCCCCAAAAGATTCGTTTGTCTCAACTCCAATATCCGCCTTTACTTGTGATCTCCTGAAGTCGAAAAGGCCCGCCCTCATTAACGGAAGCATCTCCCCAGGGAGTCTTCCATCGGCACCTCACCTCGCTCGAATCTTCCTGCTGGTTGATGACAGCGAGAGCATCCTCCGCCGCCTGCCGCTTGGCCTCTGCCACCGTGCGCTCCATCTTGGCGCGCTCCGAGGTGATCATATCGTGCGCTTTCCGCTCCGCCTCGGACACAGCCTTCTGTAGCTCGGTCATCGCCTGCCGCTTCACCTCGTTGACCGCCTCCTCTGCGTGCCAGGCGGGCCGGACCGGACAAGAGAACAGCTCTTTGTTAGCGCGGGACCTGGGCTACTGATCGCTATTACACAGAATGCTAGACAACACGCATGACTTTCATCCCAATTACTGGGCAGTTCTTCCGGCTGTCTGAAGAACCACATTTTGGAAATTCATTTTAAGAGAGCAAAGGGTGAGATTTTTTCCTTTAATTTACACTCCTGGGAATATCTTTTAAACTACTGTAGCATCACTACAACTTTTCTACCAAACTAGTACCCCAGAAAGGATTCTGAGACCAGACTAAGTAGACAACAGGCGAAAATAACCACAAGAATCCTGCCTGGATAATTCAGACACAAGAAGAAGGTGTTTTGCCACAATGCAATAGGTTAATATGAACACAGGGAGTACAGGGGTAAAGCTTTCAGGGAAAGAGAGGAAGGGAACAGATTTTACACAGACACATATGTAAATGCAAAGTTATTTTGCTAGTAAAAGATACAACACAATAACGAAATTAATTTAATGCAGCCCTTTTAAAGAAAATTGAAGATGAAACATACAGAAGATCCAGCTTTTCTTTTTCTTGTCATTTCCTGAGTAATGTGGACATATGACTCTATAGACTAAATGGTAGGGATTTAAAAAAAAATCATTTTCTCATTTCCAGACTTTCAGCTGTTGTCCATCTACTGAATCAAATATAAACAGTCTTGCATAACCAACTGTTGCACTAGACAAATATAATTGAATCATACTGCAGGCCAAAACAATCAGGCCTGACTACAAACCTGCAAGGTGTCAAATTAGCTCTTTATTTTTGGCTGTGGAAAGGGTGCAAAGATTTGACTAATGTACAACATAAGATTGACAACTAAAACAAGTAATTTCCATTTTAAAAAATTAACTGTTCTAATTAACAAGGGAAAATATCCTCCCCCTGAATTAGTTTATCTAATTTTCATCTTTATTCAAAGCAAAATGACAATGATTAATTGAAAATTTAATAAGCAGTAATTATTAACTTGGCAAACCTACTACCAATTAACACTCTATTAAAACTAATTATGACATGTTTCATTCAAGTGTTTGCACTTAATTGTTTCACTCACTTGAAAAGCACCTTAATTAAATGTTCTGTTTAATTAAAAACATAGATTCCTAATAAAAATGTTTTACTGTAGATAAAAAATGTTAAGAGATGCAAGTCCTCCTATAGTTCTTAAATTTCTGTAGTTATATTTCACACATCCATAGTTCATGACTTGAGGATCATGAAAAGCCCTCCACTAATAATTAACCACGGTGACTTTTGTAGCCTCCACCATTTTCCCAGAATTATTTCTGAAGTTTGTTTATTCATTTGTAATTACTGTCTGCTAGATTTTATAAACTAAATTACAGGGAAAGATCCAGACTGGAAATATTAACTAAAATATGTTAAGCCTTTGTTGGTTGCTTTAAGATATGTATTTAAAATCTGAAAACAGAGCACTGCACAGAGCTGGCAGCACCTTCTTCACCAGGAGGTGAAAAGATGCCTTTATTATCCTATCATAAATGACTTGGGGCACCAGGGAAGCACTGCCCTTCTAACTATACAGTCAGGGTCTAATTTGGTTTGAATATTCAAGGTGAATTAAAATTCTATCTAAGTGGTAATACAGGACAATAATTTTTGCTTACGATCAAAGCTGTAGCTTGACTAATTGTATATGCAAATCAGGCAATTTATATTTAAATTATGCATTCCTATTCTAATCCCACAGGCACGTACAGATCAGCAAAGAGAATTGGTAGGACATGTGCAAGGTGCTTGAATATTTATTACCAACTGCAAACATTCACTGATCGGTTGAAAAAGAAATATACTGAAGAAAACAGTTTCAATTTAAAAACTATATTTATGGTAGACTTTTTCCAATTTTATAAAGACCTTTAAACTTCAGAGTGTGTTTTGTTATCTTTGCGGTTGCTTTAAAAAATACTACTTTTAGGGGAAAACTGATATGGCCTTCGACATTTGTTAGGACTCCAAATATTTAATATGTATATCATTATATTATATTGTATTATTAGGATTACATGCAAACTTTGAATACGGTCTGTAGGTTAAATAATTGTGTTGTATGAATGTTAATATCCTGATTGTGGTAACTGTACTGTGGTTACACAAGAAAATGTCCTTGTTCTTAGGAAATACACACTAAAATGTTTACGGTAAAGGGACATCATGTCTGCAACTTACTCTGAAGTACTGAGGTGAAAAATATAATGCACAACAGAAAAACAGGGAAGGAAAGAGGAAGAGAGAAACAAAAGACATCAAAGCAAATATGGTGAAATAGGGAAAATTGGGAGAAAGGTATATGGGATTTGTTTTTAATATTTTTTGCAACTTTTTCTGCAAGTTCGAAATCATTTCAAAATAAAATGGTGCAAAATATTACATGATGTACTTTCAAGCACAGTATATACTTTTTGCAATTATAATTTTCTCTGAAAAGAAGATGCATGGGTTATAGTACATTGAATTTTAGAGCTCTGCCCCTTTGATACCTTTCAAATGCTTTAAACTTGATTTTATTTACTTATCTTTTGTCACAAAGGTAGTGTATAATAGTTTCATTGCAAAGACACACTTTATAGGTTTTTTCCTAGGGAAAAAAAATTGCCCACAGCCAATTTTAGACTCTTGGCGGGGAAAAGTTTTCAAATTTTAACAGGCTGAGTGTAGATGTCCCGTTCTGCCTTTGGTGTTTTCCTCATGTTGGAATGCCTTGACACTTCGAACACTAGAAATGCTTTCTAAGAAGTCTATAAAGATAAATATAAGCAGTTACTTGAGACTTCCAGGTGAAACTGTCATCTATACTTTAGAGATTCAATATGCTCCTTAAAATTTAGCATCTATCCATAGAAAACAATTCCCAAACTGTTTTTATGCAGCAGATTAGGGATATCACTATCCCTAAGATAGTGATAAGAATACAAATTTAATGGACACTACTTCCAAGTCAGATTTTAGACTGAAGATCTAATGTAGATGGATAGGCACATATTAAAAATATTTGAAACATGGTTTGATAAGGTTTAACCCTTCTTAGAGAATGCATGGGCACCACATAAACAAGGATTGCTCTTTCCCTCCTCTCAGAGTCCCCATGATGCAAAGTACACCCAGAACTGGTTTCGGAAACCCACAAAACAGACAGTGAAGAAAAAGAATAGTGGACTCAATAGATTACAACATGTCAAGTTAAAAAAAAAAAAAACTGATTAAGTGGAAAGTACATAATGAAGTTTTGAATCTGCTTCCAAATGCTTACCACTTATGGTAGGATTTCCTTTGTGCATAACTATTCAAGTTGACTTTCCAACAAAGGTGGTATATTCAGAAAAATCTGCTCTCACTTCACAGCAGTCAAACAAAGGCTTGAGTAGATAATAGCACAGAAGGAATTTGGATTGCACAAGACTTCACTGTCAATTTTTCTTTATGAACTATCAAGATTTAACTTAAATACACATAAATAGGGAAATGCAGAGATTCTATCCCTCAACATAAAAAGTCATCCTTGTGCTATCCAAAATGGCAACTCTTTGTACCTATTATTGGAATAAATTGAACTGACAGCTTAAAATTGGGGAAGAAAAATGGTCAGAAGATGTAGCAATTCCTTCTCCAGGTAGGTGGCACCCAGCACATTTTAACATCTTATGAGTATCCCATGACTATTATCCTGGTAGAAAATCTTCTTAGAGGCGATGCTCTAAATCTGGTAAGACTATACAGATTATATATATATATATACACACACACACACACACACACACACACACACACACATATATAAACCTTAACGTTTAGGCTGAATGGATCTACCTTATTTGTATACTGGACATGCAAGAGATCTTTCTCTGGTTCTTAATCTACACTGCTATACTATCAGATTTTGAAACTCCCTGTCACACTTACAAAAAGAGTTATTTCTTAGAAAATTTAAAAAACAACCACAAAACTCGAACAAGAGCCAAGGGACCAGAGTCACCAAGTTGCACAGAACTATAGACATAGCTGTGTCAAATCAAAACCCAAATAGAAATCTTCTGTGGGAAAAAAAAAAACCTTTCCTCCTTGATTGTGGTTCTCAGCCCTATACCCGTCTGATCGTCTGCAGAAACAGCATTTTCCAGTTTCTCAACTCAGACAAACTATTTTAACAGTTGAAGTTATAGTAGCTCAAAGCCACATTATGTATTTGCAATGTCATTTTTAACTCTTGAAACAGGTTTGTGCTTTATCTCCTGAGTTGGTTTCTTTTTAAAAATAAGGTTTTGGCTCAACTTTTATAGTGCTGGTGTTCTACCAAGATTCTGCCAGATATGAACTTCTTTAAGCTCAATAAGTCAATGAGTCATCAGAAACTTAAATCTACTTCAAAATGCAGAACAATATCCCTTAATGAAAATCAGATAGTATACATGGAAAGGAAAAATAGAAATTTAGCAACTTTGTCATTTAATTTAGTTCTGGTCATTGAATATTAATTAGCACAAAAGATCAACTTTAAAAACTGGTTGTAACCATAAAACTTCTGAGTGCCTCAGCAAGTGAACTAGATTTGCTGTGATACATTTAAAAAGAATTCAGGAGATATATGTCAATTATACCCCAATTAAAAAAAAATTAGAAGAGAAGGCTGAAGTAAAACACCAGACTTTGTTTTCATGAAGGAAAAATTGCATGCAATCTGAGACCTCAGGCTTCCAGCCTGAAACCATTATAGCCCCTGAAAAATGGGGTTTATAACAGAAGCATCACCAGACTCTCATTACAGTAGCACTAGCAGATGCTACTAAAATAAAAACTATTTCATGTTCTAATCAGGCCTGGTTTAAGAATATTCATCAGGATTTTTAAATTTTGTATGTGGGGGTTTGTTTTGTTGTTGTTAGCAGTAAAGTCCCTTCTTGTCATTCTTCACGTCACTTCATTAACAACTGCACACAGCTGCCAGAACACTAAATTCGTGTTTTTAAACAATTCTTACCAGCTTTCTTCCAGATCTCCTCTGGCACATATCCAGAAGCAGGCCTGTGAAGGAATTCCCGATGTGCATCTATGAAAAGGATAAAAATTGGTGGAGAGAGGAGGAAAGCACCATAAGCACTGTTATGTCATTACACAGGGTAGAAGCAAGCAATGCCCACTATCTCGGCTTCTCTACAAAAACATAGTTTTAAAAGGCTGGGCATTTCACTTCTAAAAAATAAACAAAAATAGCAAGACCAGTCATCAGAGCACAAGGAAAACAGGTCATTGGTCTAAATGCCTTGTATGCTCAAAGCCAAAACAACTCTAAATATTTCATTATATAATATGATATTTGGGAACACTGTTCCCAACACTCCTTAAGTATGGGAATTTCTATGGGTATATTTTATTTTATTAAAGAAAATAAACTGTATCTGGTAATTTTCTTTTTTTTTCAAAGTCAAATTGGTAGTTAGAAAGTCAAATGTTAGGGTAACATAATTTTCACACAGCTCTGATTCTACCACCTTTCAATAAATAGTGAGCCTGATTCCATGGCTAACCGGCTCTAACAATTACTTTAAAAAATCTTGATGAGCATTCAAAATTCTCACAAAAATTAGATCATATGGATTTGACATGGATGGAAGCAAGAAAGAATCATTAGAATGGATTCACAGATAGCCAGTTGACCAAATATAACTAGTACATGACATGCTTTCCGGAAAAAAAAAAAAAAAAAAAATGAAGTTCCACTTTAAGTGAAATGCTGTGCTTTTATGCTGACCAAACTTTAAAAGTTTGAGAAAACGGATCATAATAAAGCTGATGTAGGAATGCTCACCTCCAAAATAACATCTTCATGAAAATGACATGAAACCTTTTGTATGTTTTTATATATGCTTGAAAGTAAAGTGTACAGTCTTTCAGAGATAAAATATGCACTAAACTTCTTCCATACTGGATTTTCAAATGAAAGTCTATGTATTTAGAAGTTTGAGGGGAAGAAAAAAAATCATTTTAACTTTTATAAATATAGCAATCTTTCAACCCATGATAAATTTCAAATAATTGAAGTTTTCTCTACATGTATAAGAAATGTTAAGTAGCAGACTTTTTAAAGAATACTCTATCTAATGTATGGTGAAGATCAAAAGAAATTCAGTCCAGTTTTCTATATTTTATGGAGCTACAGAATGAGAAAAGCACAATCAATTTATCTAAGTATATCATTTTATATTTGAATGCCTTAGACACATTTGAATATTTTGAATCCTTCGAGGGTACACAGATTATCAGTTGGCCAGAACATAAAATTTCCACAACTATTCTGAATTAGCAAAACCTTATTATAGCTTAGTGAAGGGCATATGGAAACTCTCTGTACTATCTTTGCAATGTTTCCTTAAGTCTAAAATTATTCCAAATATAAAAAGTTTATTTTTAAAAGTTTACGTTATAATTTTATGACTACTTGATAATCAAATGGATTGGAAATACCCATGCATTCTCATGTACACATTCATTTCTATACAGTAAATGATGAAAAGCAAAATGTCTTTATTTAAGTAATTTTCATTTGCTAAAGAGCTTGATAAAACCGTTTGATGCATATACGACTTCCAAGAAATATCACGTGCCTAATTAGATTTGTCAAAATTACCTTTCACGTCATTATAAAGTGCAGTCAGGTTCAAGTTCACATTTAGCCACATGACACAGTGAAACAGAGATTTACTTAAGACAACTTTTAGATATTTATTTTTAGGAGAAAAGACTTTGGCTTAAGAATAATTTACTGGATAAGAATAGATTTGTAAAGTCTGAAGACAAACAAAAAAATGCTTTCTCCACAGTAGCAAAAAAAAAAAAAAAAAAAAAAAAGAAAACAAAAATTTTTCCATTTATTGGGTTAAGGAAAGAGTTATAACTTTATAAAAAATATTTTTTAATGGACTATTATATTTATAGGGAACAGGAAAACTGATGTTAAGTTATCCAAATACTAATTACCAGCCGTAGGCAGCACAGGCAGAAGAGTTAGTTCTAAAGCCCAGAGAATGTGAATCTTGGCTTTGCCACCTGCTCTCCCTGTGACACTGGGCAAGTTAGTTTCTCCATGTCTCAGTCACCACATCTGTAAAGTGGGGACAATACTACCACATTTGAGATTGCTGCTGTGAGGACTCAGCGAGGTACTTCCTACTACATGCTTGGCATGGCACATCCTAAACTCTGATTAGATGTTAGTGCTACTCCCATCATTATTATTTAGCAGGTTGCCCAGTAAGAATGGATATACAGTCATCCTTTGGTATCTGAAGGGGACCAAGATCCGAGGATGTTCAAGTCCCTTCTATAAAATGGCATAGTGAATAGTGCTGCTCTGAACATAGAGGTGCATGTATCTTTTTGAATTGCAGTTTTATCCAGATATATACCCAGGAGTGAAACAGAAGCAGACTCACAGACATAGAGAATAGACTTGTGGTGGCCAAGGGGGAGGTTGGGTGGGGGAGGGATGAATTGGGAGCTTGGGGTTAGCAGGTGCAGACTATTATATATAGAATGGATAAACAACAAGGTCCTACTGTATAGCACAGGGAACTATATTCAATAACCTGTGATAAACCATAATGGAAAAGAATTTTTAAAAGAATGTATATATAATTGAACCACTGTGCTGTACCACAGAAATTAACAACACTGTAAATCAACTACACTTTAATTAACAAAAAAAAAGCATGGTATTTGCTTTGGATGCTAATTTGTTTGCTACACACATCCTTTCCTATACTTTAAATCATATCTAGATTACTTATAATTTATAACACAATGTAAATGCTATGTAAATAGCTGTCAGCACATGGCAAATTCAAGTTTTGCTTTTTGGAACTTTCTGGAATTTTTTTTCCCAAATACTTTTGATGTGTGCTAGGTTGAATCCATGGATGTGGAACCTGCGGATACGGAGGGCCAACTGTATACTTATTTCCTTATTTAAAAAAACTAAGGTGAAAAGAGCACCATAAAGTTTCTTTTTTCACCCAGCACTGACATCCAAAGGGCACAAAACTTTAGACAAAACAAAACCATTGAAGAGGTTTGGATTAAGTAATACACACCAGTAAATTTTTACTCCCTCAGTACATGTCACTTGGGGAGAGAAGTTATGTCTATAGTTAGCAATTCACTGTCTGAACCCTTGATGGGAAGTCCTCAAACTTCTTAGGTGATACTTTTATAAATTTTATTCAAACCTGATGAATAGCCCCCAAATTTGCTCAAAGATAGATAACGTACTGGAGTCAACTGTGCACCCACCTTCCCGTGTGCTATACAGTTTGTACAGATCATGAGGATCCATATGCCATACGGGAAAGTTGTGCTGTATTTCACCTTCTTGGCTACATTTCCCTAGAATTCTCAATGATACATTGTCTTATTCGCATAGAGTCAAACTCCACCTAACCTAGAACCCTGATAGGAGTACCAACTACAATCAAGCAAAAGTTTTCTTAATCCTATCCTACTTTATAAAAGAAAGTGTTTTTTTTTTTCTCAAAATGCTGCAGAATATAAAGGCAAATAAAATTTTTTATATAATATACACCTATTTACATATATATATACATATTTTACAATATCCCCTCCAGTTCTAAGTTACTGTGTCCTAGCTAAGCATCAGGTGTACCAACAGAAAGAATGAAGTGATGACAGTAGAGGTACTGCTCAGAAACTATTTTGATTCACTGACAAATACTACTTTAATAGCTACAGAAACTGAATGATTAATTTAATATTTTCTCTTCTGATTAACTAGTAGCAATAACAGATTCCACATATGCAAAACTGAGTTAAAAAAACCAAAACAGGGCTTCCCTAGTGGCGCAGTGGTTGAGAGTCCACCTGCCGATGCAGGGGACACGGGTTCGTGCCCCGGTCTGGGAAGATCCCACATGCCATGGAGCGGCTGGGCCCGTGAGCCATGGCCGCTGAGCCTGCGCGTCCAGAGCCTGTGCTCCGCAACGGGAGAGGCCACAACAGGGAGAGGCCCGCTTACCGCAAAAAAGAAAAAAAAAAAAAAAGTGAAAAACCAAAACAAATCCTGAAATTGATCAATATTATAAGAGACAACTTCTCTCTTAAGACTTTCTTATTTTAGAGTATTGGTGAATCTAGACAAACTTATGCAAAACATTCTAAGGCTCAGATTCTGAAGAAGCTAATTTTTAACCATGAAATCTTGACCACCTATAAAATATAAGTTGCTGTAAAATAGATGGTTGTTCTAAAATGCAGTGGTGAAACAAAAACAGAAGAGTCTGTGCGAGATGGTTTAAAATGTGAAATGTATACATATGTAACTATTGAAAGATGGAAAAATTATAGAAAAGACCTTATAAATTAAGTTTAGCTTACTTTGGGATGCAAACTGCTTGGGGATGAAAGAAGAGGAGGAGGGGAGCCCCCAGAAGATACATCTATGAAATGAGACCAAGTCGAAGTGGGGGAAATGTTTTAAGAAATGTGAAAAGACAGAAAAAGCAATCTATGATGTATGGAAGAGATGGAAGATGCACTACACTTACGACAGATGGAGACCATTGGATACTAGATACAGCAAGGGCCGCCATCAATATACATGAAGGGATGAGCTGATGGCCTTTGGAGAACCAATGTGACCTCATATGACCCAGCACAGCAATGCTCAAAGCTTGGCAGCACCTATGTTATGGCCTTCATCCTGTAGTGGGCAGAATGAGGCTGTGATCATGATAATATCTATTACAAAAACCATCAAAAGAAAGGAAGGGTTAAATGAGTTCATCTTTAGAAATGTTACTTATTTTTGTTTTAAAGGATAATAAATCCAGAAATCTCAACTTCATGTTCAGAAGCCCAACCCAACCTAGAAGCCAAGAACTACATTAGGATTTTCATCTTTAACAATAAAAATACCTAATGCTGTAGGAGGCAACCATCTCTTCTTGTTTTTCAAAGATGGACATATTTAACTAGTAGTCACGTCTTTTTTAACCCAATATACTAAATATAGTAGACTCTTTAAATACAGTAGGCACTTTACATTAGGAGCTCAGATGCATCATCTTGAAATGAATTTCATGATGTAATTTAAAAGGAATCAAGTACATAAAATCTAAACTTTTATATGCAGATATACTCTGAATACCTTGTTTGTGGTTTTTATAATCTGATAGTATAGAAGTAGAAAAATATATTCCTTTGGATGGGAGTAAACTATTTTTCTATAGCCCTGTATTATGAATTAGGGTCCCAAAGGTATAACAGATTTGCTGTATGTAAGACGGAATTCCCCTTTTCTTGTTTCTGTGCCTATTATATAAATTAGCCACCTAAACATTACTGCTTGGAAATACTTTTGGAATGAAAAAATACCTAAGAATCTACTATAATTTCATAAACTTGTGTGCCAAGCAATAACACATTTTATGTACGGCTCGCTACTCTCTAAACTGTGAGATTGCATGTTAGAAATCATAATAATAGCTATTATAGCACATCTACTATGTGTCAGGCACTGTCCCATATGCTGTATAACTATTAACTCATTTAATACAGAAACACCTATGAAATATGTATTGTTACCATCCCCACTTAACAGATGAAGAAACTGAGGCAGAGAGTTACTTGCCAAAGGTCACAAAACTAGTAAGAAGAACCAGGGATTCAGATCCAGACATCTGCTCAAACCCTGTGCCTTTAACTTTCATGCTAGATTTCCTGAGCATTGAGACAGTTAATGAGAAACTCTATAATTCAATCATGTGACAGTGATAAAACTTGTCAGCCAAAGGAATTTTAAAATATTAATTTCTGTACCAATTACTTGAGGCAGGAGGTGGTATTAATTCAACAAACTTATGAATCTCTAAGCCTTCTGTGAATGATCAAGTTGATGTATCATTTCATTTAAAACAAAAACCTCTTTCTGAGGTTTAAAAAATAGTTTTTAAATTGTTTAAAAAAATTAAAAATTGTTTAAAAAATAGTTTTCTAATTTTCTTAAGACTTGGATATTTGGAGTTTTTTCCTGGAAAGCAAGTGAGTTATAATAATAATACAAATAATTAAAATCTATTATTTCAAGGAAAAGTGTATTATTTCAAAAGTCCTTCAAGATAACAACCTGTTTTTGACTTAAAGAGTAGAAATAACATTATGGACTTAGTGTGTACTCAGCTTTAAAACTGTTTAAGAGGCTACTCATTTAAAATAGTCTTTACTTAATATCTGGGGGGAACTCCCCAAATTCAATTAGTAATAGATTAATCATGTTATCTCACCACTCCCTCAAATTGACTTAATACTATGGATATATTTCAAAGGCGAGAATGGGAATGAGTTTAACAAACACAACACAACAGTTATGGAAGTTACATTTTTCTCTGTACAGTCACCAAATACAATTTAAAATGCTAAAAATGAGTGTATGACTAAATGTTGTCATTGTTTCTAAGATAGGAATGTGACTAGGGCAATATTTTGAACTAAAGATATCTTCTATAACATTATTCTGAAGGTCTCATTTGAGACCAGACAGCAGCTTAAGAATTAAGAGAATCCAGCTAAAGGACACACATGCAGAATAATCATAGGATATGGAGCTCTTAGGTATATCCATATGCCTATATCCATAAATTTATCTGTCAATATCCTTAATCCTTTAATTACACACACTAATACATTCGACTCCAAAGCCTAAGAGAAAACCTCAGAAAGCACTTAATGTAAATGATTGTGCCCCATGATTACAAACTACCTGCCTTATTTATAGCCATAGCCCAGCTCACAAGATGGATGGAACTCGAAGACTTCAGGAATCTACTGGCAAAAGACACCAGGTAAATATAACTGTTGGATGCTAAAACTTGCATATTGTGTGGCTCTTGACAGGTTCTCCCTATGGCTGTGGTAAGTTTCTTTAAAACGCAATCTAGGCTTCTGTGTCCCTAAAGAATAGGACTGTTTTAACAGAGTCCCAACAAAGAAATGAACTACTTGTAGTCTTTGAAAAATACAATCTATAAAAGCTTAAAACCAAAGCGATCTCTTTTTTACCAAAAATATGAATTCATTAAGCATCATTAAAAGTAATGTAATTTGTGTACTCTTAAGGAGTTTTTAAAACCAAGTTTATTCTTTTGATTACATAACAGGGAAACTAAACCTAGCTTCCTGGAAAACGATGAACACTTGCATCACTAGAATGCGTGACTATAGGTGATTATATGATAACGGTCCTATGTTCAGTGTGCTGAATATAACTCACATAGGTCTGAAATCCTATCCATTTCTGAATTTTTTCTTTTACAATAGACAGCAGATAATATTAATCCTGTCAGTGCAGAGGACTGAATTGAGCGGCCTGCTGGTATGACCACTAGCTATCTCCTTGCCTATCTCTTCCACTAGCTTAAAAGTTCCTCAAAGGAAGGAATTAAGAATATTTTTCCTTTATTACAGTGCCTAGCATGATGCCTGACACACAGTAAGCCAGGTTCAACAAATAAGCACTGACTCGATGAATTTGTTAAATAGAGCCAGCTAAATGGATATTTTTACTCCCAAAGTTTTGTTTAATTTAAGGCTCTCAATTTTTGCCTAGACTGGATGATTACAAATATTCTCTTTATTATTATTATTATTAGCCAATTTTGGTTCACAGTACAGAAGTAAAAAGCAAGATGCTTATTCTATTCTAAACAGTTTGGTTTAATTTGGTTCAAATTAAACTTAAACCTATTTTCACTGCTTGCCTTAACATAAGCTAACAACACTTTTCTCTTTAAAATATCCTTTA
Organism: Aethalodelphis obliquidens; assembly: GCF_003676395.1. Classification (NCBI taxonomy): domain Eukaryota; kingdom Metazoa; phylum Chordata; class Mammalia; order Artiodactyla; family Delphinidae; genus Aethalodelphis; species Aethalodelphis obliquidens. Next base: position 2,559,918 of record NW_020837983.1, read on the forward strand.
GAATAATGTTTGTTGGGTAAATTAAATGACCTGGAATCTTCCTTTATTTAATACTTATTATGGCAATAGACATTCAGCATTCAGGGATTAGCAGGAATCGACGAACCTAAGTGCAAAGGAAACTTTAATGACTAGGAATCATTTTAATAAAAAAGATAATGTGATCAATATCCAGATAATATACTTCAAGTTTTAAATATTTGATAATCAGCCATGGACGATAATGAGGCCAAAGTCACGAGCTTAATCTGCACACAGGTAATTAGTTTTGTTTTTACAGCATGGACTGTACCCTAACCTAAGCTAGGTAGCAGGTGTGGGGCTAAACACATAAGAAAAATGAGATGAGAGAACAGGGGTCAACACAAATCCATCTCCATTAAGTTGACTCAGACTGTATATGCAAGTAGTGGCCAGCAATGTAAATGACAGTAGCTTATTATTAATTTAGGAAAAAGTCCACAGGCCACTCAAAAATTATTTCAGGTTCAAATTTTCTTTCCATGTACTTGGGATTACATTCTATTTATAACCCCAACAATTCCCAAATCTCAATACTAAATACGGCTACATGTACGCATTCAATTTCTAAAGCACTGCTATATTAATAGTCCTGTAAGTTACTAGAATTAATAAAATCACAGTTAAGCCATCTAAGTTAAGGTCATGGAAGAGCTAAATCTATATCACTAATTTTCAAGTGGCAGTGGGCAAACTATAGAGCCCTTAGGTCTCTTCCTGGAAGCATTTTGAGATAAATTACTCTCAAACACTAGGGTGCAGCAGAATTCCCCGGAGAGCTTGCTAGAAGCTCCAAGCCCACTCCCAGAGATTTTGTCTTTGCAGGTTGGAGACAGGGTCCAAAGAGCTATTTTATGGAGCACGCATTTTAGTGATTCATGTGAAATTCTGGTCCAGCTTTGAAGCTTTGTCATAAGCCCAAAACATTAACCTAGAAAAGGAGTTTAATTTTTGTAACTGCCTCTTTCTATGCCAATCTGCCTAACAGACAAGACATATTTGAGGATATAAAGTGTTTATTGTTCTACAATTCCCTGTATAGCCTTCATTTTTGAAAAGACGAGTTAAAAATAAAATCGGCATTAATAGCATAAGAAGTATCTGTTCAATATGTCCATCTGAAGAAAAGATACCTAACGCCACTGGGTCTGGATTGACAGGACTCTGCTGCCTGGAGTGGCTGCTGCTACCGCTGCCGCCCTTTTTTAAGTCCTCAGCATCGCTGTACCGCCGGATCCAGTAATTCAATTCCTCCCGGTCCGCTTCCTGACATCGCCTTAGTACAGTGAGAGATCGCCTTGTTTTTTCTACCATGTCCATTATGCAGTTTAACAGCTATGGAAGAAATGGGCAGGGGGAGAAAGGAAGGATATATTATCAATCACCACAACTCATAGACTTCGGTGGGTAATGAAACAAACTATTTTAGGACAATGAAGAATGCTATATTATTCTGAAGTCTTCCGTCTAATATTTTCAAAGGTTAGATTTGACACAGAGATCCAATAGATGAGTTAACTCAATAGGAATGAGAATAAAATGTGGGAGGCATGACAGGGATATTTCAGCTGAAGTAAACCCATCTTTCCAAATACTAATCCCATTACTGGACAAAATAAATAACTCTCTACAAATAAAACAGGAGCCCACTGATCTGGCTTTAGGGAATCCTTTCCATGATCTAAACACTTCTCTTATATAAGTGGCCTTGATATCAATTTAGAAATCAAATCCTATATTCTACTTTAAACATTCTCATTTATTATTTTTTCAAGGATGGCAGAAAATACCTTCAAAGCATCCCCACACTTTTATCATGTCACCTCACTCCAGCTGTTTTCAAAACATTTTTTGAAATGATTACCAACATCTTACATGGTCAAGATGTTTCCATTCCTCTGCCCATTCTCTGTCTGTCAGTCTGTGATCAATCATTTCTTCTTGACGTGTGCCATGCAACCCTATAAATATAAAGAAGGTTGAATCACCCTAAAACATTGAGGACATAATCCATATGCGCATAGGCACTTAGCAAAGACTATGTGGGCAAACTAAAGGATGTGAAAATATATTCGATTTTTGAACGGAGGCATGAGTCATATTCAGATTCAGAATTACCTCATGGGTCTCTCATAGAATGATAAAATGTTAGAAAACTAGAAGGAATTTTAGAGGTCATCTGGTCAGAACCATTTCTTTTACACATGAAGAGATACCAAGCCCTGAGCCAGTTATCCATATAATGTTCCCTAAGTGAAAATATAAATATATCCTGAATCTTAATAAATACAAGAAACCACAAGTATATATTAAGTGGTTTCAAAGTGTGGCTTTCCTGAATTAAAAACGAAGATAGCATAAATTGTTTTACATGAATAGGGATATGCTTTTCTAAAACAAGCACGGTAAAACTATTCCACATTTCAGCATAGTATGAATGAACACAATCCTATTACATACACCTTCATGATAAAATTAGGCCATGAAGAGAGGGCTTGCATAACATAAAAGCAAAATATACTCATTTAATTTATCAAAAAGTAAAAAATAAAAATAAATTGGACATCCTCTATGAAAACAAAATCAACATACCAGATATAATTTTGGACAAATACCATAAATCCAAGCTAAGAAACTAAAAATCCTAATTTGTAGTCCACAACATAAATATTAATGCTCTTTAGCATCACAGTTAAGATGCTACCATGAAAAGGTAATAAGGAAACACTTACCAAGTGAGAACAATAGTAACGAACATGAGCAATTAGCCAGGATGCTTATCAAAATAAAAAATTAATGTGTCTTCCTAAAGGGACAGGGTGAAAGAAAGGGTCTAATCAGAGATACCTAGAAACGGTGGCTCTTCTGACAAATTGTGTAAAACACCTCATGTTCTACTATCAAGGAAAGGCACTAGGCTATGGCAAGATTTTCCATTTTAAACAATTAAAACTATTTATTTTAGTTGCCAGTTCTCACTGTTCCTCTGAATAGCAAATTAAGTTTGACATGGTTTAGGCTTCTATAGACACCTAGGCTCTTTTTCTGAGGGAGTTATATGACAATAAAAGTTATGAGACACTGCATTCCACTTTTTGTGAAATCTGAGTGGTTAGAAATCCCCTTTTAGCTGATTTAGGGAAATAAAGATAATGAGTCATATGACTTTTTTCAGCCAACCATGAAAATACAATTTAATTTATAGCTGATGGAAGTGAGCACATACATGTCAGCTTTCTCAGACTAAATTAAAAGCTAAATATAAAACACTGCACCATTCCTCTCCAATTAGAATATATTCTGAAATACATTTTTAAAGCTAAAATTGTCAATGCCACCTATTGGTAAAAAAGTAAAATTGCAAATAAGCTTTAATAATTTGCATAATAGAAAAGCCATTGGAGAAGAGTAATATTTAGTTATTTCTCTGTTGTGACAATTTCAAGTTGAAATGTTTGCAAATATGTTATTTTTATTGACTTATTTTTTGCCTGTGTTTTAGGGAAAAAGCACTACCATTGAAATGAGTCATCACAGAAAACAACTGGAGAGTGATAAAGATATAAATGCGGTGTTAAGATTCATGATGGAGGCTTCTTACTATATTGGCCTATATAAAGACCAAGAACTTCAGAAGTCTTAAAAGTTTCAAAACTTCAGCAAATTAAATCAATAGTGACATGAGCTCTACCACCGGGAATAATATTAATGAGCAATAGGATGTCTGTGGCTAATGGGATAACAGCATTTATGGAACAGTGCTAAGCATCATCTCACTTAACAACAATAGAAAAATAATAAGTACATTAGAAACATGTTTGAGCCCAAGTACTTGGTGAAAAAATACAGGTCTCATATGTTTGCTGCTTTTGAGCTCTGAAGGTCATTTGTTGGATACAGCCAAATCTTTAAAAAGAAAAAATAAAACAACTCAAATTTTTACATTTATTTATTTTTCTATTTCAGATACTTAAATATTCATCACCACACAATTTTTATTTATATCCATAATACCAGAGGGATGTACTAGGGGAAAGCAGTTCAGACTCATTAAAACACATTTTCATTTGTGGGCAATCTGACACTAATGTTGAGTCTTACCCAATTCCTAACTAGGCTGAAACTCTAAGTTTATTTATAAACTAATGCTGCCTGTAAAATTATTTTATTAAAAGATTCTAGTGAGTACACGTCTCGGCAAATATGTCTCTACACATAATAGACATTTATAAATCGTACCAGACTAAGTATACATTTATGATTATTTTTATATTCTCAAAATGGCGGTCTGATGTAACACCATGATTTGTTACTCATACGTCAAGGTTTTACTATACTTTAACACATAATAAACTAGGCCAGACTTCAGGGACGGTTAAGTAGTTGCGTATATTTATAAAGATTACCACTATTAGTTTTATAAGCTAATATAATTAAAAGGTAAGGAACATGGTCTGATAAAAAAAATCACATAAAACCAGTGGGTACAGATATAACCCATAAAGGAATATTTTATATTACTAGATGAAAACATAATCATTGAATATAAGCATAATTAGTTCCTTGTTGATTACTCTGTAGTGTACTGGAACTAATATTTCATAAAATAGAATCTGCTGCCTAAGAAATAGGCCATTTCCTGGCACTTACAAAGTGGGGTATCTGGAGTTGGTCTTACAATGACCTGGTAACTCCACTTCTATTTGAAAATAAGCAATCATGGTTTGAGGGCATTAGTCATAAATAAATGGCGAGGCTTTTGCTTTGAAGGGAGCTGTTATCGCATTTGATTTCAGGGTCAAAATATCAGTCCAGACTGAGAAATAACATAACCATTTTTGAGAGCTCTTCGAAATGGTACCTGAGAGAACATTAGACAGATTGGTTATTAAGAAAGAACAAATTATATGCTTAGCCATTTGTCTGACACACTATATAAATGTAGAAATGATGTTGTGGGGAAGTGAAACTACTATTTTACTATCTCACATCCAGGGCCTCCATCGTCCCTCCCCTCAACCTGACTCTCCCTTTCTGCTTTCTAAACATTTGGAGGGTTGTGTTTTCAAGCAAAAGACCCTACATATGGAAGCCCCTATGTCCTACTAACCTAGTTAGAAGTCTAACATAAACCTCTGCTCACCACACGCTCTCTGCCTGCGGCTAAAAAAAACGTTGTCCTACTACTCAGGCAGGGAACTGGCCGTGCTTCCCAAGTTCTGAGCCTTCAGCTCTGTGTTCTGCTTTTCTACTTGGACTTCGTCCTGTGCTGCTTCCAGTATCTTGTCCACCAAACCGTCCCATGTCAGGGAAGTTTGCCAGCAACCAGCTAAGAGGTAAAGGCAGTCCTGCTGCTGGACAGCATGGATTCAGGGGACAGAAAAAGACTAGAGAGAGGGCTGACTATTGCTCTCAGTTTATCGCTAGGTTGACTCGCGAAAAATCAAGAATTCAAGAAGCCCCAGGAACAGGAACAGTGCTCTAATGCTATCACCTCAAACACTGATCATGTATCAAAACTTACCTATTCGTCTTCCTTCTCATTTTTCATGGTGACCACCTGTTCTTTAGAAGACAGTGTCTCCTAAATGCTTCACTTCCAACAGTTTTATGCAAAGAAGGAATGAACACAGGCAAACAGAACACGTATTTACCCAAACTCATTCCCTTCTTTGGTATTCTGATCTTTGACACTAAATTGTCAACACTAAATTGAATCACTGACACTTCTAAGTTGGAAAACAAAAAAAAGTACTAAATCATTCCTCAAAGAACATCTGTTGACTTAAACCACAGACATAATAATACCATATTGTATTTTTCAAATACAGACTATCACAGAGACTGGAAAACTCCAAATGAACTTTGAGACTATCTGAAATAAAAGATAGAATGAAATAAACTGATTTTTTAAAAATACTTGTGGCAGACTAACTACATACGAAATCCCTCATATTAAAAAAAAAATTAGAAACTTGTTTTGCGTATGTTAATACAGTTCAGGAGGTTGTATTTAGATGCCCCCCTCCCCAAATAATAACCTGCTGTCCCAAAGAACGTGAGTAATTAAGAGAGAGAAAGCACAGCTGTTAAAGGACACAGTAATACCAACAAAGTTTTCTCATAAAGGAGACACTACATAAAGAAAGGGAATTTTTACCCCATCACAGATATCAAGCCTCAAGTTTAGCTGAGAAGTAATGATGCAAGTCTTGAAGCATACAGTCCCCAAAGAAGTGAAGAGATCCTTCAGTCTTACCCATAGGTCTGTTTCTGTCCCTGAGGTCCCTGTGGCTGGGGTGTCGATAGGAGTCCCTGTAGTGGTGGGCAATGGCCATATCATCCAAACGGTAATGCTGAGGTGGAGGAGGGGTGGGGTGAGGCAGGCCATTGGGCTGGTAGGATAAGCCATTATTTGGACTGTACCGCTGGCCTGGGCTAATAGTGCATGGTCGCTTGCTTGGATGTTCTGAGTGCAAAGGCTCTCTGTCAAAGCCATTTTCTTTGGTTCTGAGGGAGGAAGAAAAAGAGTTTGTTTCATAATGTACTCAGAAACCAGCATAGTTTGGACACTCACATTTGAACTTGTAATATAAACAGAATATTCTTTTACTGGCCAGAAACTTTCTAAACTCAGCTTCCTAGACCTGTGGGAATTCACTAAAACCCATGCTGAGGCCTAAATGATCACATGACTGCACAGGAGAAAATGTTCCACTTCTCATCAAACTAGCAAACATCTTTCAGTTGAAGTTCATGTGGTTCGGTCACAAATAAGAGGAAGCCTGATCTCCACTCTGCAGATAACATTTTCACTCAAAAGCAAACACTTGATTTCTAACAAATTACCCTTGGATTTCTAACAAATTACCCTTGGTGAAGATTCATCAAGGTACAACAGCGTCACTCTTTTGGTGAATTCTTCAGGTATACCTATTGCACCGATCCAAGCTATGTCTGACTTCCATGTCAGAGGACATCTATGAGCTGTGTTGTTCAATACAGTAGCCACATGTGGCTGCTTAAATTAAAAGTGAATTAACAGGGATTCCCTGGTGGCGCAGTGGTTAAGAATCCGCCTGCCAATGCAGCGGACACGGGTTCGAGCCCTGATCCGGGAAGATCCCACATGCCGCGGAGCAACTAAGCCCGTGCGCCACAGATACTGAGCCTGTGCTCTAGAGCCCGCGAGCCACAACTACTGAGCCCGCGTGCCACAACTACTGAGCCCGCGTGCCACAACTACTGAAGCCTGCGCACCTAGAGCCCACGCTCCTCAACAAGAGAAGCCACTGCAATGAGAAGCCCACGCACCTCAACGAAGAGTAAACCCCGCTCGCCTCAACTAGAGAAAGCCCGCACACAGCAACGAAGACCCAATGCAGCCAAAACTTAAACGAATAGATAAATAAATTTATTTTAAAAAGTGAATTAACATTAAATAAAGTTTAAAATCCAGTTCTTCAGTAGCAATAGCCACATTGCAAGTGTAATCGCCACCTGTGGCTAGTGGCTATGGTACTGGACAGCACAGATACAGATCATTTCCATGATGTCAGAAAGTTCTATTAGAAAGCACTGATCAAACTGAATTAATTAACTTAATTAATGCAATAAAACAACGTAATGTCTGGGACTGACATTACCTTGGGCTACCAAGATAATCAATCAGCAGTCATACAGAGCTAGCTGGGATTAGAAGAAAGATTGGGGCAAACCCCTTTCTTTTAAAGTTGAGGAAACACATGCCCAGAGAGCACAAGTGACCTGTCTGAAGTCATGAGATCTTAGGGCAGGGCAGGCACACCCTGACTGCATTTCATCATGTGATACACAAAACTGTACTTGTCTTTCAGAAGGAACACATTCTATAAATGAGACCTGTTAACTGCTCCTAGATTCTCAAACAGAAGTAGGGTTAAAGAAATATTTTCTGACTGAACGTATCTCTAAGAGATGAACTCAGTGTAGTCTGTAAGATAGGAATGCATCACCTCCACTTTGACTGCAAGCACAGCTCCCCAACTAATTTTTTACCTCGCAGCTGGCTCTCCTCACAAGACCAGCTCTCTATCCTTAGACCAGTGGCAGCATCTACTTTCCCCGGGAAATTTCCCCATAAGAATTCTACCAAATCACAGTAGCTACAGATTTCTGAGTGCCTTTTTTTTGGCCTTGCCGTGTGGCTTGTGGGATCTTAGCTCCCCAACCAGGGACTGAACACAGGCCATGGCAGTGCCTAACCACTGGACTGCCAGGGAATTTACATCTGCACACCTTTTTTTGATTTTAGGTTGGTTAGGTTTAGATACTTTAGACACTTTTCCCACTTTCCTAGTGCCCAGGGATAGTCTTTGTCTGATAAAACTGGAGGGATGTGAATGGAAACTGACTTGACAACAGAGATCATTTAGGGGCTAGAGGATTCTACAATGAATCGCCCTTTATGTCCCTTTAGGGTAGAACCCCAGTGACAATTTGCACACATCAGATTATAAAGGACAGAGAAGTTAGAGATAGAAAGTACAGGCACACTAAGAACTGAGGGAAACTGCGGAGTTCAATGGGAAATGAATATATGCCCAATACATGCTGGTGAAAGATGTTCTGGAGCCAGGTGACTGTCCAACACTGGAAATGCCAGCAGGGCATGGTCCCCATGGGAGTGTCAAACAGAAGTCTCAACGCTGCTCCTGTCAAAGTATCTACAGTAAAATATTCTGACTCCGTACATATTGATCATTGACCAGACTAAAATGTCTCAAACGTTACAATGCACTGCTTCAAAATAATTTTTAAAAGTGAATGGAAACATTCTAGATATATATCTTCGAAGAGGATATTTATGTGATTCTAATCTGTATTTCCACATCCTACACATTTCTGAATAATACACTTCAACATTCAATGCATAAACATTTCCAGCATAAATCAGTTGGAAAATACTCAAGACTATTAGTAGCTATGAATATAATGTCAACACAGCACCTACCTTACTGGCAGTGTGGTGTAGTGGAAAGAGCACTGGACTGGGAATCAAGAGACCTGAGATTTAGTCCTGGCTCTTCCACGACTAGCTGTGTGACCTTGGGCAAGTCACTTAACCTCTCTGGACCTCAGTTTGCTCATCTGTAAAATGAAAGGGTTGGACTAGATCAGTGGTTTTCAAACTGTGCCACTTGAGGTGCTTAGGGATTCTGCAGGCAATAAAGAGCTTTTACCCCAAACAATCAAGATTTAAAGGGCCAGAGGAACCCACTTATCATTCTTATCTATTTTAAAAGTTGAGGTTCCACCTAAGGTTTCATTTCTGAAGGAAAAAGCTGCTAAAATCAAGTTTGAAAACCACTGGACTAGGATAATTTCTGAGGTCCCTTCTAGTTTGAAAACTCTGCAATTCAGTTATTCTATATTTATTTCTAAATGTCATTTGTACAGCACAGGGGATATAGCCAATATTTTATAATAATTATAAGTGGAGTATAACTTTTTTTGTGCAAAAATAAAAAAATATTCTCTAAATACCTTATAGCAGCCTAAATATATAAACATCAAAACATTTCTAAATATCAAAACATCTTTGATCCAATTGTGTCAAACCAACTCAACTTACTGGTTTTGTGTCTCCTTGTTCAAAGATAACAAGAACATTCAACACTGGAAGAATTCTTACTATTTTCAAAGTAGTTAGATATGTTATTTATCTTTGCTGTCAGATCAACCCTCTGATCAGTGCTATTACTTCAACGAGCCTGTATTGAAGCTTTTTTCCCTCCTAAAGCAAGGACAGTAATGTCCTAAGAAGCAGGGCTAGCTCCTGAGTCTGTCCTCTCATTTCTATCATGTCCTTGCAGTGACAGTCCCTATTGTGGGTCTTATCACTCTTGCAGCTATTGAAACAATAAAGCTCATCACCTCACAGAGGTAGGTATATTTCAGCAGCAAAGCATTCAAACGGCCCACATAAATAGTTATGAGAAGTCTCCCTGTGCTTCCTCCAACCACTCAAGTCTACCTATAAAGCCAACCCTATTCAAAGGATGTATGTCCAGAAAGCTAACCAAAACAACTTAATTGCTATTTGTTTGTCTGCTTCTTAGAAATGCCTAAAACTATCTAAAACCTCATTTGCTTGGGGGCAAATTCCAAATCTGAATGTTTCTTACCTTCTCACAATGTATTAGGCAAAACTAACAAATACTTTTCATTGTCCCATACCAGCATACTCTCAAAGTAACTCAAATTCTAGTGGGAAGTCTGTCATGTCTCATGGGTTTCTAGAAGGCATTTTTTGGTTTGTTTTTTATTTTCTATCTCCCTTCCAGGAGAAATGTTCCTCAATATAACCTAACTACTTCAACAATTAGATCCCAATCACTTCTCTCTCAGGGTCTGATGTCCTAAGAGTAGAAGACTGCTCAGGACTCAGCTATGTGACCCTGAGATAACCTGGCTTCAGTTTCCTGCCCAGTAAAATGAAACTGATAGGAAACAATACAGTGTTTAAGAAAAAAAAAAAAAAAAAAACACACGTAAGAGACAACCTAATTTACCCCTTACCCCACTTCAGGCTGTTCTCAGCTCCTCAAAACAGAGGCTGTAAACTGACTTACTTGAGAAAGAAAACAAACTTTAAAAAAAACTTTCCTCTATATAAAATATTTTAAATGTCATAATAGGCTAGTATGCACTGACAATTCCTTAGTAACATGAAAATGGGGAAGAATGAAGAAAGAAATTATTAAGATCGTGGCAATAACTAGAATAAAAGGACCAATCAATTTCTTACATGACAGGAACAGACATAAGTTTTTTTCTAGATTCAAATGCTTTTTAAGTGCGGAAAACAGCACTAAAAGATTGTTCTAGGGAAAGGCAAATTGGTATAGCATAATAAACCTGAGAATGGCAAGGAAGAAACTTAAAAATTCTGATATTAGTCCTGTTACAAATAAATACATGCCTTAGGTGCTGACTTCTCCAACTGACCACACGTATTTCAAACGGCACATGTCTAAACTGACCTTGTCTTTCTCTGGTACTTCCTTCACCAGTCAATGATGCCACCTTTTACTTAGCCACCAAAATAGAAACTTGGAAGTCACTCGATAACTTTCTTCTCCAAAAAAAAGTCCTGCTGATGGTCTCATAAGCTTCTCTGGCATAGGTCCTTCTGCCCTACCTCAAGACACATTATCTTGGCCTTATCATGCCCTTGTCTTACTCTGCAGGCATCTCAGCCAGAACCAGGGCTGAGATACTGGCTGAGTCTTTAAAAAAAACAAACAATTTTTTATTTTAGAAAGAAGCATATATCTAAATCTCAGGAGGTGACAGTTCTGTTCAAGTAAAGCCCAAAGACATTAATAACTTAATCTTAAACAAAGCTTCCTTCCCTTTTCTAACACATGCAGTTTGTTAAGGCTTCCACAGAAAGACTAGACACTGAATTAAAGGGTGGGGGAGTGGTCATTTAGGGCATCATATTTTCAAAACACAACTCAGTAAAAGGTCTCTTCAGGAATTTTTAGGAAATAGAGTTTAGATAAGAATTTTATATAACACCCTATATTGGTATTGAATAATGTATCTGAAACAAAATACATTACAAATTCCCCTGCTTCCTTAAAAAGAAAATCAAACCTGATTCTTCATGGACAACCTGCAGTGATTTCTATGTTTGCAGAAATATCACCCTGAAGGAAGTGGGATGTTCAGATGGTGAAAAACAAAGCACTGAGTGATACAGGACCAACACTACTGGGCCACATGGAAAGAAGTGCCTTCCATCTCTCTATTGCTAAACCACAACCTAGGAGATAACTTCCTAAGAGGCGGGCTAACACCTTCTGGAGTAAAAAAGATAGATGCAGGTAGATGTTGGTCCCTCCAAACAAAAACAAGATACCTGGGCCCTTAAGGATTACAATATGTGGGTTCCCAGAGCCTTCCCTCCCCCAAAGAGAAGGTGGAAACCTTCAGGCACATGTCCCTGGAGCTCTCCATCTGCTGATCAGTCAGACTGACTGGGAGCGGCTGTCCCCTTGTCTTCACTAATTTCTGACCACTGCTGAAGTATTCAGTTGCTACTGCTCCTGCTGTCTGGAACCACATTGTTTTTTTTTTTTTTAAATACATCTTTATTGGAGTATAATTGCTTTACAATGTTGTGTTAGTGTCTGCTGTACAACAAAGTAAATCAGCTATATGCATATATATATATCCCCATATCCCCCCACCTTGAGCCTCCCTCCCACTGTTCTTATCCCACCCCTCTAGGTGGTCACAAAGCACCGAGCCGATCTCCCTGTGCTATGCAGCAGCTTTCCACTAGCTATCTGTTTTACATTTGGTAGTGTATGTATGTCAATGTTACTCTCTTACTACATCCCAGCCTCTTCTTCCCCTTGTCCTCAAGTCCATTCTCTACATCTGCGTATTTATTCCTGCCCTGCCACTAAGTTCATCAGTACCATTTTTCTAGATTCCATATATATGCGTTAGCATACGGTATTTGTTTTTCTCTTTCTGACTTACTTCACTCTGTATGACAGACTCTAGGTCCATCCACCTCACTACAAATAACTCAATTTTGTTCCTCTTTATGTCTGAGTACTATTCCATTGTATGTATGTGCCACACCTTCTTTATCCATTCACCTGTTGATGGACAATTAGGTTGCTTCCATGTCCTTGTTATTGTAAATAGTGCTGCAATGAACATTGCGGTACATGTATCTTTTTGAATTATGGTTTTCTCAGTGTATATGCCCAGCAGTGGGATTGCTGGGTCATATGGTAATTCTATTCCTGGTTTTTTAAGGAACCTCCAGACTGTTCTCCATAGTGGCTGTATCAATTTACATTCCCACCAACAGTGTAGGAGGGTTCTCTTTTTTCCACACCCTCTCCAGTATTCATTGTTTGTAGATTTTTTTTAACATCTTTATTGGAGTATAATTGCTTTACAATGGTGTGTTAGTTTCTGCTTTATAACAAAGTGAATCAGATTTATGTATAGATATATCCCCATATCACCTCCTTCTTGTGTCTCCCTCCCACTCTCCCTATACCATCCCTCTGTGTGGTCACAAAGCACCGAGCTGATCCCCCTGTGCTATGCGGCTGCTTCCCACTATCTATTTTACATTTGGTAATATATATAAGTCCATGCCACTCTCTCACTTCGTCCCAGCTTACCCTTCCCCCTCTCTGTGTCTTCAAGTCCATTCTCTACATCTGCGTCTTTATTCCTGTCCTGCCCCTAGGTTCTTCATAACCGTTTTTTTTTTTAAGATTCCATATGTATGTGTTAGCATTCGGTATTTGTTTTCCTCTTTGTGACATACTTCACTCTGTATGACAGACTCTAGGTCCATCCACCTCACTACAAATAAATCAATTTCATTTCTTTTTATGGCTGAGTAATATTCCATTGTATCTATGTGCCACATCCTCTTTATCCATTCATCTGTCGATGGACACTTAGGTTGCTTCCATGTCCTGGCTCTTGTAAATAGTGCTGCAATGAACATTGTGGTACATGTCTCTTTCTGAATTATGGTTTTCTCAGGGTATATGCCCAGTAGTGGGATTGCTGGGTCATACGTAGTTCTATTGTTGGGCCCATTTTTGGATTGTTTGTTTTTTGGATATTGAGCTCATGGGCTGCTTGTAAATTTTGGAGATTAATCTTTTGTCAGTTGCTTCATTTGCAAATATCTTCTCATATTCTGAGGGTTGTCTTTTCATTTTGTTTATGGTTTCCTTTGCTGTGCAAAAGCTTTTAAGTTTCATTACGTCCCATTTGTTTATTTTTGTTTTTATTTCCATTTCTCTAGGAGGTGAGTCAAAAAGGATTTTGCTATGATTTATGTCATAGAGTGTTCTGCCTATGTTTTCCTCTAAGAGTTGTATAGTGTCTGGCCTTACATTTAGGTCTTTAATCCATTTTGAGCTTATTTTTGTGTATAGTGTTAGGAAGTGTTCTAATTTCATTCTTTTACATGTAGCTGTCCAGTTTCCCCAGCACCACTTATTGAAGAGGCTGTCTTTTCTCCATTGTATATTCTTGCCTCCTTTGTCAAAGATAAGGTGACCACATGTGTGTGGGTTTATCTCTGGGCTTTCTAGCCTGTGGAACTATGCTTTCTTATTCTAATCTGTCATCTACACATTTCAACTGGAGCCCTCTAATTTTTTCTTTTTAGTGAATCAATCATGGCACTTTGTTCCTGGCTGCTTTCATGGCTGTAGGTGTTTCAGAGAAACACTTTTTAAAATGACAGAAAGAAAGTAAACAAGAAAGCAAAAAAACTCTTAGGGGAGAGGGCCATTTGCTACACTACTAAAAATGACTGTATTAAGTTTAATTTTGATTATTTATTTGTTCAACTAGTGTTTTGTTGTTGTTGTTTTGTGGTGTTTTGCTTTGTTTTGTTTTAGATAGCCGGTATGTGTAACATGCACTATCCTGAGCTTTACTGGACATACAAAAGTAAGCAAGACATGATCCCCAACACCCTCCCCTAAGATTATGGTTTAGTAGTAGACTTAAATGCTTTTTGGAAGTGTGCTAGCAAGAAATATTTTTACCATAAACCCAGTTTAATTAGTGGTACAAGACTTCCATACTGCTACGCAGGACCTGAACTCAGCAGCTACCATAAAAAGAGTAAAAAGTGGTATGGGAGATCAGAAGGAGAAAAGATCACTACATTTGAAAGAGCAGGGGCTATGGAGTTGGCTTCAAATTTTGGCTCTGCTATTTGCTGGCCATATGAACTGAGGAGGCTTAATCTCTATGAGTCACAGAATAGGGGCAATTATTTCAGAGCTACTGAGAGGACTATATGAGAGACGCTACATAAAGAGCCTAACACATATTTGGCATTCAACAACTTAACCAAAGCACTTATTTTTCAAGCTGAGGCGTTCAGAGGCTGGGGTATTACAAACACAGTTATAAGAGTGCAGGCATTCAAGTCAGAGAACCTAGGGTTTAGAATCCCATCAGTGCCTCTTACAAGCCATGTGACCTCAGACATATTATCCAGCCAGCCTGAACCTATGCAATAGGACTGTCAGGAAATAAGTGCTGTGTGTTCATATGTAAATTATTTAGCATGGGCCTGGCACATCTTAAGTGCTCAGTAAATAGTAACCATTATTATAATATTCATGATTGGGAAGCCTTCATTCAAATAGTAGAACCTGTCTTGAGTTAGCTTGCCAAGTATGAATAGAATTATTATATACAAGAACTGGGGCAAAGAACAGAAACCATCAGTCAGAATACAGACTAAGGCATGAACAATGTTCAGCAGAGCCAGACCCTAGGACAGCAACAAAAATAAGGCTAGCAAGTTTACGCTGAGGCTGGAGTATGGAGACCAAAATGTTCTCTACAGCCACACAATCTTTCTCATCATGTAAATGCAACTTAATGCAATTTCACTAGAAGCCTCCACAATTGACATGACTAATACAAAAAAAGAAAAAAAATCATTTCTACAGGGATGATTACTCTCTTCTTGAAACCGATGAATGCATTAAAAAATGCAACACAAAACAAGAATGTGTGAATATAATATAAACCCCTCATATTTTTTCACAGAAAAGTGAATGCGGCAGACAATAAAAATTTAATTCTTATTTGCATAGTCAATTAATTCTACCATTCCTTATAACTTTTCTTTTCTTTTTTCTTTTGGCCGTGCCACGCAACATGTGGGATTGTAGTTCCCCGATCGGGGACTGAACCCGCACCTGCTGCATCGGAAGTGCTGAGTCTTAACCACTGGACTGCCAGGGAAGTCCCTACAATTCCTTATAAAGTGCATCTATCTTTTCTCTTTAGAAAGACAAAAATATTGAAATCTCATTCATTTTGCAGAAAAGGAAAAATGGATTTAGTAGGTTCAGCTGCTGTGTGCTTTGCTAACAAATCTTATACATTCAACCAACACGGTTTCAAAATGATTGCCTTATGACCCTCCAACATTCAGTGTTTTCTAGTTTACTCATTAAGCCAGGAAACCTGGCTTACTGTGAATCCTCTATCAGTATAAAAATTTATAAAACCTCAGAATATTATACTGTTGCATTTGCCCACATAAGCAATTACAGAGAAAAATAAATGAGGGAAAGTAAGGAGGGAAAAAGACACAATTCTTAGTTAAGCTTTCCTTGTTTACATTCTGCACATTAAATCATATTTTGTGCAACTGGAAGATTTCAGGTAGGTAAATTTCTCCACTAAGAAGCTCTGTAACTTTAAGCAAGTTCTTCCATCCTTAGTTTTCTTAAGATAAAGGATTGGCCTCATAAATCTATAAGATTGCTCCCAGCTAACAAATTACATACTTCTAAAGCTCAAGAAAATCTTTTTAGAAAATAATGTTTAATAATTGGGGGTGGAGGAAATACATATTAATGCAACCATGTGGCCTTCATAATAAAAACCAAGATGTGTTAAACTGAGAGTAATTTAAAGCATAATTACATTAAAATGATTATATATAAATATATAGATATAGAGATAGATAGATGAAGGGGATTAATATTTAACATAAATCACTTGAAACGGGGAGGAAGGCAGTAGAGACAGTGTTACCCATACAAAACCAATGATCGTTCGATTTGATTTAAGCCAGGAAGATTCTGAGTCAGAAAATCGGCATGACAGGTGAGAGCACAATGTTAAAGACAAATATAACAAAAGCTGCAACATCAAAGCTGTGAGAAAAGACATCAAATGATAATTAACAAAAAAAAATGTATCCTTTTAAACATAGTAATTTTTAACTATTTTTGTACTCTCAAAAAAAGGCAGCCTTTGTCTAACTGTTCTTTCCCTCCTCACTCCATTTGAAACTGTGTTTTCATGACCATCATGGTGAGCAGTTTTAAAGAGGACTCTCAACTTCTAGTCTCTGTTTGAAAGTGGTCTCTTCATTTAATCAGCTCCAAAAAAGGTTTGTATTCCCTTCCTCAGCTTTTCCCATCACAAAATGGCAAGATAAACAATAAACTTTTACATATGAACAAAGAATAGAAATCAGAACTTTCTATTAACTTTCTCTAATATTTTAGGAAGAAAATAGCACGATTTTTAAATGAAAATTGTCTCTTTCTAATTTGGGTTCTAAGTTATTCTACCACAGACCTACAAATCTAGTATAGTTGTTCAGGGACTCACCCTAGATCTATTTTTAAAAAGAAGTAGAATAAATTTTACTGTTCCATACAGGAAAAAAAAAAAAAAAATCATAGACTTCCCCAGAGTATTCATTTCTCTGTAAATAAAAGTAATGCTTAAAAAAAGAAAAAATATAACCAGTGACAATCACATTTAAAGATGAGAAGTCACATTTGCCAAAACCCATCCCTGAAATACGTGAGGACTGTTTAGTAGATTAAATCAGCAATCATCACAGAATTTAAGCCTGAAAGTTGTAAACAAAATATAGAGCGCTCTTTTGTTCGTGACATGTCATGAACAAATTATCAAAATGTGTTTTCTCCTCAGGTGTCAGTTTTTCCCTCTTTTAGTGACTGATGGTTCCCAGTGTTATTACAGAAACAGATTGATCTTTTTAATGAGCCAGTTTAATAGACTCCAAAATCTCACCGTGGCTGCTCATCCATGTCAGACCATATGCACCAACAAAACATTCAGTAAAACAACAAAAAAAAGCTCTGCTGTCACACAGCTCCATACTCTCTAAAATTTCATATAGTAGATCTGGATATACAGATAAATAACCAGAGAAGAGGAAAATGCACATGCAAACAAGATGAAGAAAATATATGCAAAGAAATAGTAGAGGCCCATATTTTCTTGGCTCTGATCAAATTCCCACAAGATACAAATGTATTTACACAACATATTCTCATTACCCTTCCTCCTAACTCTAAGGAAATCCATTTGCCATCTTTCCATTATAACGCACACTTCAGGGTTCCACTCGAAAAAGAATGTTCCACCCAAAGAGCAACTGTGTGAATTCTGACTCCAGCAACTGTCTATGGATAACCAGAGGAAGAACACTGAAGGCTCTTTTAAGAAAGTTCTACCTGACTGAATGCAAACATGCATGCACACACAGCTACAGATCATCAAAACAAAAATGCTGATTTTCTGTGGAATTTATATGAAGTTTCCATATCAATGTTAGCACATTGCCAAGGGCTTACCTCAGCACTGTTCAAGGGAGGTCTAAAGTCACAGTATATTCACATATAAAACACTGGGAAAGAACCAGTGGAGAAAGTGCTGGGAATATAGAGAAGCGGATAAAGCAAGTTTTCATTCTGCCTGTTACGGTTACTTAGCAGTTAGAGTTTCTAGAATGGATTGTGTCCATTTCCAATTTTGCCTATAGGATTACCTTTACATTTATCACAGCTATCTAAACCTTTCCCTGTTATCCTCTCCTCCACCCAAATAAATGTTCTTCTTCCCAATTTCCCATCTAGTCTCTCCTTAATTTCCTTTACCACACTATCTTGGAAAAATGGAGCTGAAACATCTCAATACCAGCAGGTAGTACTGATTCCCTGCAGGGTAAATGGTTAGGATCAGACAGGAATACACATGTGAATCATCTATCTTTGGGCTGCTTCTTGGTTTGTAGTATCATGTGGACACACCACTCAGACACCTGGATTAAGCAGGTGCCTTTAAAAGCTTAAGTACTAAATGCTTAAATATGATTATGGAAATACAACTTGTGAAAATAAGAAAGTAGCACTGTTGGTAGGTCATGTATGGAGGCGGGTCTACAGTGCGTCAGAAGTAAACTAACGTTTAATCTTTTGCTTTAGGCATTTTAAACTATTAAGAGATCCTATGTCAAGAGGAGAAAAATTCCAGAGATTGTAGCATAAAAACTGCTTAACAGAGGATTATGTAATAACTGTATGTAAACTGGCTGGCTTTTAATAACATTCTGATTTGCAAAGCAACTATACATTTAAGGGTAGCTAAGTTGGTCACAGATAGATGTCTCTGAGCAGCTCCAAGGATCATAAGCTCCTAGGAATCTGTGCCAGGTTGTTAACCTCTCAAAGGCTGGTCTACGCTTCCCTAATAAAATGCAGAAGGAGTGAATGGATAAGTAGAAAAAGGAAACAAAGCATATGACAAACAAGTTTCCGAATATAGTTGCATTTTAAGATTCTCCATATTTTACAAATACTATGCAAGATGCTGATAAGACTTTATATTCCTGGATTAGAAAATATTTATATATGAGGCTGAGGTATTCAGGAAAATTATTTTAGTAAGGTACATTGGAAGTTTCATGTGTATGCCTTATTCAACAACTAATTTGTAAGGTTTAATGGAGAAGGGGTTTTATTTTACATTTCTTAGAATTCTCAGTTATTAGAGCAGAGTACCTGATAGAATGAATATTGACTGATAAAAGTTTTCAGCAAAAATGTCATCTATAAGTTCTATTACTTAACTCTTATCTTCACTCAGTCCATCTAGCTTCCCAGAAGTTTTCTCTTAGTTCATATAAAACCCAAATTAAATAGCTACTGCATTGTGCTTAGGCCAGATTTCAAAACCATCATGTTTTGAGAAAACTTAGAATAACAAATTTCCTAACACTGAAGGGTAAAATATGTGGTTGGGATGAATTACATAGTAAATGATAATTTTAATACAGGGATACCCTTGGAGATAATGTATGTTCAGTTGCAGACCACCATAGTAAAGCAAATATCACAATAAAGCCAGTCACACCATTTTTTTTGGTTTCCCTGTGCATATAAAAGTTATGTTTACACTAGACTGTAGTCTCTTAAGTGTGCAGTAGCACTACATCTTAAAAAAAATGTATATACCTTAATTAAAAAAATACTTTATTTGTAAAAAATGCCAAAACAACTACAATAACATTAAAGATTACTGACCACAGATTACCATAACAAATATAATAATGAAGAAGTCTGAAATATTGTGAGAATTACCAAATTCTCACAGAATTACACCGAGACACAAAATGAGCAAATGCTTTTGGAAAAATGGTGCCAATAGAGTAATTCCATGCCGAGTGCCACAAACCTTCGATTTGTTTAAAAACAAAAAAAAAAAAGAAAAAGAAAGAAAGAAAGAAAAGCAGTATTTGTGAAGCACAATAAAGTGCAATAAAACAAGGTATGCCTGTATTGACTGTGTGTCTAACAACCGTCAGTGGCACTTGGCATATCTGAATATCATTCATCTTTACCTTTTCCTTTAATATTGCAAGCAGTCGTGGTGACCATTTGTAATGTATAGAAAAATCAAGTCACTAGATTGTACATCTGGAACTATCATAGTGTTGTAGGTCAATTAAACTTAAAAAAAAAAATTACAAGTAGCAAAGATTAACCTGCACAAAAAGCTAATTGACACAGGCCAGAGACTCATCACCCTGTAACACCCCAGGCCAGAGCAAGATTCCCTAGATGGCCACTCTAGCTTATTATTATTTTGCAAGAGGTGTCGGTCAGCAGTTTAAACATGACATGAAACATGTCCTCATACTGCAGGTCTGGGGTCCTCCTCCCTCTCACCTGTCTGGAGTTCGCCTCTTCCCGTTTTCGTTCACATCGAGAAGCAGCTCTGAGGAGTCAACAGGTGAGGTGGTGCTGGCATCCAGAAGCAGCTGTTCATGCTGGGCGAGGTACTGGGCAGGGTTCTGTTTGGCCAGCCTTGCGCAGTGGAGGAGCTCACGCTGCAGAAGTGGCAAGTTGGCCTGCAGGGGCATGACAGGAATGAGAGGATAGCCCAAAGGCTCCTTTTACCCAGTGGACCTACTCCACTTTTCAAACACTGGCGGACCGGACCCCACAACCTGGCTAAACACAACGCCACTGAATGCATGCAATTCTCAGGCACAACTCTCAGGACTGGCTACAGTGTTAGCCTCCCTCGGGGCCTGGGTTGGGTGAGATGTCTGAGGGATATCTCACCTCTCCCACCTTCAGCCCCTTTAATAACACTGGGAGTGTCTCTTATTTATTTTACGATCCCTTCATACTCAAGCATCATAAGCTCTACAGGATATCAGATTCCAGCTCCATCTATGAGCAACTTTTGTTTTCCACAAGGAAGACAGAGGGTACATTAAATACATACATGGTTCAATTAACCTCAAAATAGGCTCCCTGACACATTCAGTTTTGTATCTAGTTACTTACCCAGTTGAAAAAGGCTAATCCTATGAAATATCTTTGGTCAACTACTAACTTCACGTGAAAAAACAGAGAGATGAACATAGAGATTGTTTTTAATAATCATCAGATTTGCACAACATTCCAGTATTGGCCTGAGTCTGATCAGATATCCTATTTAGGATTCATGCACAAAGCAGCATATACTACTAGTTTACAAAAGGTAATCTGCTTTCTTTGTACCACACTTATTCTAAGGAAGGTATATATTTAAACAGAAGAAATCCTGTGTACCCATCACCGACTCCTCACCAAGCCTAGCACTTAGAAAAAGACTGAGAACAAACACGCTTGTTGATGATTCTGGCAATCTCAAATGTAGTAAGAGGAAAGGAGACAATTTCACACACAGAAAAGCATTAATTAGACAGAATTTTACTCTGAAAAGTAAACTTACTCTGACATTATATATCCAGAGTGTTGTTGCTTTTTCTCCTCTGTGTCTTTTATTTTTTACTTTTTTGGAAGGGAGGGTATAGTATGGGAGTACGAACAGTACTCATTCCCAATAACACAATTCTCCAAATTCATGGAAAGATCAATAAAAAAATATCTTTGCAA